>NC_068280.1:1682316-1754816 GCF_025860055.1 Xyrauchen texanus | reverse complement strand
AGTGAATCAAAACATATAGCGCTGCCAATTTAGTTCGATTCCTGAATGAATCACTCTAGTGAGTCTGTTCGCATCCAGTGTAGACTGATTCCCTACCGAATGACTCTAATGAGCTGGTTCTTTTTAGTGAATCAAAACATATAGCGCTGCCAATTTAGTTCGATTCCTGAACGAATCACTCTAGTGAGTCTGTTCGCATCTAGTGTAGACTGATTCCTGACTGAATGACTCTTATGAGCGGCTCTTTTTTAATGAATCAGAAACACATGTGGTTCAATGGTGTTTCTGATTGCTGGTATTCAGTGCAGCTGTAATGTGTGTGTGATCATTCCAGGATGAAGTTAACAGCACTGATCGAGAGAGTGTGTTGACCTAAACAAACACACATGCATGTACACACAAACAACACACAGATTGTGTCTTTTCTGAAAAGTCTAAGCATTATCTGGGCGTCGTTAACGGCTAGTTTCAGTTCTGTGAACTCCATTGCTAAGTTTCACACTGATCTCTGTAGACAGAGAGAAAATGAGAATGAGAGAATTGTCATCAACACTAATTAAATAAAGCTTAATGGCGCAAACCAAGTGCTGACAGGACATGTGTGTGCGTGTAATCGCTTGAATAATAGGATGAATTAAAGCTGTAAATGAAGAGGATGGCGTGCTGAACCTCTTTAGTTCATTGCATTTTAAATACTCTCATTAAAAGTGTATTGGTCAAATGAATCCGCTCTCATCGTAAACAGTAATTGAGTGCGAAGAACTCTAAGTGCTATCTTCAAAAGATCATTTGCACAGAGCAAAATAAACAGTTGTGTATCGGAACCATTACAAGTCTGTGTTTTAAAGTGAATGTCAAATCTCCTGCTCTACGATTATATTTCTAATGTGGCATGTTTATTTTATTTTCACCACACGACAGAAAACAATTCTGACTCATCCATCAGTTTGTAAAACTGCTTTGTGAATTGTTACGTCACGTCCCTTTCTGGTATCCTTGACCATGTTGTGTGACCGTTAGCATGTTTAAACATTGAAGGACTGTGGCTAAATGTCTGTTTAATCACAATACTTGGTTCCTCATCTTTATTAATGCAGTTCCGAGTGGAAATGTCCACTGTGTGGCGCTAAAAGCGAGTTAAACATTCTCCCAAACGGATCAAATCGCTAGTGAGCTTTATATCCACAAAACTGACCTCCCTTTCCTAAACCTCTAAAGAACATGTCATATTTCATTTGTATTCTTTCTCGTTCTCACATTAATCAGGAAAAACCGTCATTAAGTGACACTCCAACGCATCCAAACTTTGACTTCTGAGATGTGTGGTATCCATTAATGCTGCACGATTGATTGAGTTAAGATTGAAATCACAATAAGGTCTTGCACGATAACAAAAGCTTGAAAGGCTGCGTTTAAAGATAGACCGTGATCAGCTCTTTGGTCAGCATTGTGTAAGCAAGCGGCGCCCTCTAGCGGTCCGGACGGCATTTTCCATTATCCATCACACCACTGTAGAATTTAAAAGGACGTTTTTGTTCCTCTGGTAACTTTTTATGTCTGTGTTTCAAGTAATATGAAATTCCTGCATGGCATCAGCAGTTGGATAAATGCGCATACGGATGTTCTATAGATCACATGACTGACGAGCTTTCATGATGTTGGTGTTTGTTGCAACAAGCTCAACCTCATTACACGTGCATGCTCTCCATTTAGAGAAGAAAAGCCAACCTACAGCGATAGAAGAGCATTGAGACTACACCGCTGCCTACTCCTGGTAGCTATTGCTAGGATAATTTGGACTTTGTCATTGTTCAATAGTGTAGTTTAATTACAAAACAAAATAAATAAAAATATGCCAATATATATGACATAAATTTGACGTCTTACGTTATAAATTATGTCATCGCTACATTATGATTTGGCGACATTTCAGTGAGCCTTTGGCGACGTCTCATGAGCAATAGTTGGCAACACTGGTAACTCTCTTTAACATGTTGGCCTGTCATATGTTCAACAGATCCAATCCATGTTCAATTGTTGGAACAAAAGCTTTTGTACCTCTTTGAACGTTTTTAAAACATAATTCCGGAGCAAAACAGTGATCTGACGCCAAAATAAGGTAAGTGGCCAAATATCGGTATCACCCAAAATGTTCAAATCGGTGCATCACTGGTGTTTACAATTTTCGGGAGCATCAAAATGAACACTTATAAATGTTTCTGTGTATTAAGCCAGGACAGGAAAGAGCATTTGAAGTGAAAAATCGATAAACCGATAGCACACTTCGCCTTTGAGGCTCAGACAGTCAGTGGATTTGCTAATATAAATGGCCTCTGCGGTGCTTCTCATTGCGGTTCATGAAAGATTCAACATCATCAAGCCACCAGACTGAGAAATTGTTTAATGGATTTTGTCTTTTAATTGAATGTGAGACCACAGATATTCAATGTTACAGTCTGGGTCACGAGTAAAGACATCCAGTATCTCATGCATTCAACACTCTCATGTCCTGTCCGGTGAGGAAACACTGACGACACCTTTAATATACCGGCCACCCAAAAGTGAATCTAATGGACATCGAAGTGCTTCATTTAAAAGTCAATTGATTCAGTTGGAATCAAAGCAACATTTCAGCAAATAACACTGAACTGATGAGCAGAAACAGATTTATTCTCCTCTGTGAACACACACAAACCCCCTCTCTGTCTTTAGTGTGACAGGACAGCAGATCATCTATAGATCAGAGCGATCGCTCACCCAGTCTCTGCACCGTCGTACATCACTGCCAGACACAAGGTTAATGCACAGAAACAGGCCACGTGGAACGAGACGAGAGAGTTGAACACGTCCGACAGAGATTAGACAGAGACGAGAGACAGAGATTTCCTGCAGCAGGGGCTCCGTGACGGATGAGGCAGAAAAACGGCCCGAAAAATGTTAAAATATCATAATGTGAGTGGATGATGGCCAACATTAACATTATATATAACGGGCACTTTAAGCATAATTTGGCAAATTACAGCTTGGTTAGAAATGCCGCTCAACAAAAACATTCTGCTCACAATTGATATTTATCAAATAGTTTGGTGTGGTGGACAGGGCTGAAACGACTAGTCAACGTTATCAACAATGTCGACAATAAAAACGTTTTTTCATTGTCGAATAGTCATTTTGCCATTTTTAAAGATACTGTAAGTGATATTTTTCATGGAAAGGTATGCAAAAAATGTCCTACTCTCTTACACATATTAATGAAGTGTTGTGAGATATCTCACCTCTCTCTGTGGATCGCGGACATCAACTGTCCATCATTTTGCATGTTCTCATAGTATTGTTGTTGCGGCGAATTATTGAGGCTTACTGCCATTTTTAAGCCATGTTGTTCATAAGAGTTGTCAGTTGAGGGCGCTATTTTACTACTGTTATTTTAAACCACTGTTTCTGCATGATGTCGGTCTCTCAATAAAGCTCATTTGAAAGAGGAGGCGTGGCTAATCCAACGGCTCAGTCTGGTGGAAGTAGAATGGCTAAAATCATTTTCAGCACCTTTAGCGTAGCATGAGATCATACGAAAACCTAGAGCAGCACTGCAGCTGATTGAGGAGAGAAAGAAAACACAGCTTACAGTCCAGACTCACTCCAAACTTTCCAAATAGCCTAAAAGGTGACTTCAAAAGGTAGATCACAAATTATGAGGGAATTATAACACAAAAACACAAAATAAGTAAATACAGAAGCAGAATCATCGTGAAATAAATTAGAGCCGGATCTGGCATTCCGCTTGAGCAAAACTTGCTTATCAATGCATCCTTTATTAAAGTTAAAAATGAAGTGAGTTGTGTAAATAAGCTCTGTGCAGTCAGCCCAGCTTCTATGAGTTGTATGAAGTGACCTGATCTAAGGGGTAGAGATTATAACTGCACCTGACTGATGCACACTCTGGCACGGGAACGCTCGTCCCTCTCGCACGCATTTACTGCAGCTAGATTATAACATGATTGCTCATGAAGTACTGAATCATAATATACCGTGTGTGTCAAAAGGTGAGAGACTTATACACTTATACACTGCAACAAAATATGTTTTTGATTATTCTTTTTTGGCTTGTTTTCCCAAATAACATCTAAAACTCCTTAAAAACAATGTACATTTACACTGGCTCATTCCTTTGGGTCCCAAACTGTGGTCAGCAGCCTCCCGAAAACAGAGGAAAGCAATGGTAGTTACAGAAGTAACAGGGATGAAGAGGAAGGGTATAAAGTTAGGGCAGTCAGCCAGCAGCAGCAAGGGCACTGACCCATATGGAAGGGGACATCTGATAGAGTGTTTGGATGGGCTGAACTGTGGAAGATACCTCAGGTCAGGACAGGTTTTCTAATAAGATCCACCTACAAAACCCTACCAAGCCTTGGGAATTTGTCTGTGTGGTATGGCAAAGAGGAGCGTTGCCCCCTCTGTAAGGCCCCAAGAGTTAACTTGCAGCACATATTGGTTGGGTGCAAGACTGCCCTGGCACAAGGATGGTACAGGTGGTGGCATGATCAGGTCCTGTGGAAGCTGGCAGAGATCCTAGAGGTACATAGAGTTAAGCAAACAAAGGCAACCATGCTCCCCAGAGGCAGGGTGTTGATTTTGTTAAAAAGAGAGGTGCCGCACAAGGCACAGCATGGAGGGCCAGATCAATCTTGGTGCCTGGAAGTGATTGGTCAATGATGGTCAACCTTGGCCATAAGCTAACATATCCTACCGAGGTTGCCATTACCTTCTTGTGTCCTGATGTAGTGTTGTGGTCAACTTCAGACAGGAAAATAGTAACGATTGAGCGTAATGTTCCATGGGAAGGGGGTCTGGAGACTGCCAATATGCTGATCTGGCTGCAGAGTGCAGGGAAATGGATGGAGGACTGCCACCTACCCTGTGGAGGTTGGGTGCCAAGGATTTATGGGAACGTCAATGCAGAACCTATTTAGAGACATTGGCATCATAGGAGCATCTTTAAAAAGTCTTTGAAGGAATTGGCAAAGGAAGCTGAGAAAGGGAGTTTCTGGCTCTGGTTAAGAAGGAAGAACAAAAAGTGGGGGTTCAGAAGTAGGACACAGAGGAATAGAGAACCTGGGTTTTATGTGGTGAGGGCTTGTGCTGAGGTAGTATGCCATACGGAACCGGTGGCACTGAGTTACCGAGAATATGGTGCCACAAGCACGCAATAACTTGGTGCCAGTTGGCCAACGGGCTGGCGCGTATGGTCGTGTCGAGGTATTATGACAAATCGAACCCTGGTTGCAAGTAATACATGAAGGAAGGGTGTCTGGATGGGAAGACAAGAATGAGAGGCGTTGGAGGGGAATACGGTGTCCAGCTGCAGCGAGAGGCATGGAGACATCCCGGACCGCTGCCCCACCACCCGAAGATGATCCAGGATTAATGGGGCAACAAGACAAAAACACTTGATAACGAGGATTTTTTGCAGTGATGTTTTTCCTCAATTAAACTTAATAAATATCCAAGTTTTTTTTTCCTTGAATGTCATTTAGAGATATTTTTAAAAGATGATTTTGTCCTCTTTATTGTTAGTGAGCACATTTAATACAACATTTTAAGTCGGGCATAAGCTGAATAATCGGTTAAGAGCTAATGATTAATTAATATCAGAATAGTCGAATAATCGTTTTAATAATCGAATATCAAAATAATCATTAGTTGCAGCCCTGCAAGCATATGCAATTGTGGGAAAAGTCTTCCTATATTAGCCGTCAAACACTGAACTGTGTTTCCTCAGGCGGTTGTTTAGGACTGTGTGCAGATGGCTGGATTCTGTACTTATTTCTCAGAGGTTCACAAGGGTGTTTGGTGCTGTTAATGTGGGCATCAATCCAACACCCAACTGACAACCATAAAACTACAACTTCTATATGCCTTTCTCTCTTCTATTCTCTACGGATTGCTTAAGGAATGCCAGATGAGTTCATACTGTACTCTTCCAAATCTCCAATGGCACTACATACACTTTTTGCATCTGGAGTCTCACATGTGTTGCAGGTACACACATCACTATTCAAGGGTCAAATAACCAAACATCTGCATTACAAAACAAATCGTATAAGGACGTAGAGTGCAAGAAATTAGGTTATAAATGGGCTGCAATTAAAGATGACCTAGATATTCCTCAATTCAACTCACAACTTGATTGGCTCATCGTACAAACTCCATTCAAACTTTATTTTCCTCAAATGTCAGCTTTAGTTGTGCTATCTGTTTTTGGTTTTGTTTAGACTTTATCATTTTTAAGAAATGTAAGCGCAGCATAGATTTAGCGGGAAGACTCACAGCTGTACATCATCACACCATTAGCTGGGTAACGCTTAGCCAATCATGTGTCAGCCATCGCTTTATAAGTTTGCACACAATCTATCGCATTGCTGTTTCAGTATGCTAACACGGCAACCTCCACCACCCCACCACCACTTAAAATGCTTTTAAGGGTGCGGAGCCAGCAAAAATGCCTCTGGTTGTCTGGGTCCTTGAATAACATATAACCTGCGAGTAAGGGCAGCCGGTGGACTTTCTGGTGCCCTCCTAGGGTAAGATGGTGCCCCCCTAGGGAGTCGGTACCCTACGCAGACTGCATAGCATGCTTCAAGGGAGCGGCGATACTGTATATGACATTAGGATGAACATAAGGTGCATTTCAAACTGAGACCAGTGCGGACAGACAGCACACTGGAGGTTAAGTCATTCACTAAATAGGTGAATGAATTAAAAATCTTTATTAATCGAAAAGTAATATTCGGTCCATTATATTTTGCTTTGCAAATGTCTTTCTAAAATGTCAGTGGTTAATATTCAGTTGAAAATTCAACTAAGCATTTTCCTGCAATTCCAGGATGTACAACTGATCTATTAACAGCTTAAATAACTAACTGTTAAGTTCTGTTAATGCAGTGTGTTTATTTTCTTCAACATGTCATGACATTTGTTGTTAAAATATTTCTATATTAAAATAGTGTTATTTAATTACACAAATGTGCTTTTTCATTTTCTCTCAATCTATCCTCAGTGCATTTGAACTACATGTCTTATTTATTTTTTCCGCCTCACATTTGTTCTTTGGTGTCTGTGCATTCATGTTTCATGCTCATACTTCTCTATTTACATTAATATTTCTCTTTCTGTCTCCAGAGATATTAGCTGTAGCTCCAGAAGGAGAAGCACAGACATTAAACAACACCAAGTCAAACTGCTCATATGTTTATTTTCAATTAAATTACCCTCCTTGTGATTTTACATCTGTCTAATTTGGTTCGAGTAATTCTATATGAGTTGTCCATTAACAGATAGAATTGCAGAAGTGCTGCACTGCATTGAAAGGTGTTGAATTCATTCACGTGAAAATGATGTTTGATCTAAGAGCTACAGAGATAAAAATAGAAGGCATTGTAAAAGCTAAAGTGCTCTGAAAGATGTCTCTCAGTGATCTCAAGTAGCTTTTTTATTAATGCAATAAGCCATTGTGCATTACAGTGGTGTTACCATGGCTAACGAGTGTTCTCTACCCCCTATACCATGGTAAAATCACTAAAATACAAAACACTTAGACATCGCGGCTTTCGAACCGCACTGCCAATCATTCATCTAGCGAATCTCCGCTCTCTTCCTAACAAGATAAATTACTATTCCTCACCTGCAAAAATAAGGACTTTGCAAATTCTGCTGCATCGTGCTTCACGGCAACCTGGCTGACTGAAGCCATTCTGGACAGCGCATTACATTACCGATCACTGTCTGGCTCATCTTCTTCCAACCTACAGGCAGAAACCTAAATCTGCTAAACCGGTATTAAAGACTGTAAAAAGCTGGACCAATGAGGCAGAGCTGGAACTACAAGCCTGCTTTGACTGCACTGATTGGAGTGTTTTTGAGGCTGCAGACACCAATCTAGATGAGCTCACAGATACTGTGACATCATACATCAGTTTCTGTGAGGATATGTGCATTCGTACTAGGTCTTATTTAACATAAAACAATGACAAAACCTGGTTTACAGCAAAACTCAGACATCTTCGTCAGGCCAAAGAGGACTTTTACAGAAGTGGAGATAAAATCTTGTACAATCAGGCCAAAAACAGACTGACAAAGGAGATTAGAGTGGCTAAAAGAAGCTACTCTGAGAAGCTGAAAAACAAGTTTTCAGTTAATGACCCTACATCAGGGTGGAGTGGCCTGAAAGGCATTACCAACTACAAGATACCATCACCCAACACTGTAGAGAATCAACAACTACTGATGACCTGAATGTGTTTTACTGTAGTTTTGAAAATCCCCAGTCTCACAACCCACACTTGCTCCAACCTTCACAGCACACAAACATCAACACCCCTGTGACCCCCCTCCTCCCCTCTCCTGCTAATCAACCTTCACTTAAGATCTGTGAAGATGATGTGTGCCAGGTCTTCCAGAAACAAAAGACAAGGAAAGCACAGGGCCCAGACAGTGTTTCACCAACTTGTCTAAAATCCTGTAATGACTAGCTGCATATAATATATATATTTTAAATAATATTCATCAGAAGATTATAAACATATGCAATAATAAATAGCCCAAAAATGCACCAGAGTTTATGAGGTTAATAATACAAATTTTGCATAATGAAAATTTGAATTCCCTAGTTGTAATTTTGGATATAACTTTGCACATATGTTACACTTCCATTGCAATTGTCTCCCTGTAACTGCAATCTTTGCTACATTTTTAAATAAACTTGAAATGATTGTTTGTGGCTATTAACCTGGAACATTCCATTAAATAATAATATTCAGAATAAATTATTAATTAGACACGAAATCTAGTGTTCCACAGAAACAAGTAAGTCACCACGATTACTGAGTTTCATTTTTGGATCAAATAACTGTTTCACACTCCAGATTTTCAGAGATCAGGAAAGCTTCTCAATATTCCTCATCATATACTGACAGAACTGAATCTCTATGGATTCTATAAGCAGACACATTCTGCATGTGAATGGTGACCTGGGGAAATGAGAAGATTTGTGAACAGATTGCTCGTGCCTGACCAGATGAGGTTCAGCGAGGTGTACAAACGTGTGTGTGTGTGTGTGTTTGAGGGAAGTTTGGATGCCAGCGGAGTCAGTTTCACACCTAAAACACTCGATTATTGCAACGTTTAATCATTAGCTCTTAACGAATTATTCAGCTTGTGCCCGATATTAAAAGTTGAATTAAATGTGCAACTAACAATAAAGAGTTCAAAATCATCTTTTAAAAATGTATGTAAATGACATTCACTGAATTAAAGGCAAAAAATTACATTGTCTAAAAATACATTTACTTGAGAAGCAGCATATAAGATATTTACACTTGCTTTAAGAGAATGCATCTTAAATATACATGTATTTTGTATACAAGTGTATTTTTTCACTTGGTTATACTTCTGTGAGTGCAGTAAAGACAAAATATACTTTTATTCCAGATTTATTCTCTAAAAGTCTAAATATCTGATTTGCTGCTTCTCAGGTGAATACATCTTTTTTAAAGGATTTTTAGATATTTTTAAATATTTGTCTTTTTTATATTATTTTCAACATTCTCAGATAACAATGTTTTCTTCTGCAGTATAGCTGCTAAAGTAAATGTATATTGTATTAAAGGAGTTTTAGATATTTATATTAAAAAAGAAGCCAAAACAAAAACAAATCAAAAACGTATTTTGTTGCTGTGTATAATGGGGCGAAGACTTCCCCTCTCTCACCTTTCTGTCCACTTCAATCCATCGTTAACTCACAAATAAACAAACTCTCTCTTACTAATAAAGCTGCGTATTGACAATGAGATAAGAAATGCACAGTGACACATATATTATGATTCAATAAGTCACGAGTCATCACGTTATATTCTGGCTGCTTTAAGCGTGTGCGCTCGAGGGATGAGCGTCCCGTGACAGAGTGTGCATCAGCCGGTGCAGTTTCAATCTCTCCCCCTTAGATCGGGACATTCACACAACTCATATTGGTTTCTCTTACCACAGCTACGCTTATGACATGCAACTCTACTTGTCTTTCCAGCCCAACGACACCACAGTGACCGCTCGAATCGCTGCCTGTCTGGCAGACATCTCAGCCTGGATGAAGGAACACCACCTTCAACTCAACCCAGCCAAGACTGAACTTCTTGTCTTTCCAGCCAACCCTGCTGTTGAACACAACATCACCGTGCAGCTGGGTCCAACTACAGTTTCACCTTCCAAAACGGTCATAAATCTAGGGGTAACCATCAATAACAAACCTAATTTCACAGACCACATCTCAAAGACTGCAAGATAATGTAGCTTTACACTCTACAATATCAGGAAGATAAGACCCTTCCTCTCTGATCATGCCACACAACTGCTCGTTCAGTCCCTTGTCATAACTAGACTGGACTACTGTAGCGCTCTCATTGCAGAACTTCCTGCATGTGCTATTAGACCTCTGCAAATGATCCAGAATGCAGCAGCACGTCTGGTCTTTAATGAACCTAAGAGAGCACATGTTACACCCCTCCTCATCTCTCACCACTGGCTGCCGGTTGATGCACGCATTAAATTCAAGGCTCTGATGCTGCATACAGAACAGTCACTGGGTCTGCTCCAGCATACCTAAAAACATTTATGCAGATCTACACTCCCGCCTGAAGCTGTGGTCGGCTAAGGACGATCGCCTTGTCGAACCAAAACAAAGAGGCACCAAAACACTTTCCTGGACTTTCAGTTTCATCATACCACGGTGGTGGAATGACCTTCCCAACTCAATCCGGGAAGCTAACTCACTCTCTGTCTTCAAAAAACGACTTAAAATGCATATTTTCCGAGAGCACTTAACCAGTCACTACTAAAAATAAATAAAATTATATATATATTAATAATTCTTGTTGCACTTAAATCTGTTTTGAATGCTATTCTGATGATAGTGAAACTTTGTAGTATGCCACTTTTCGTACCACTGTCTCCTTAAGATGATTCACTTATGTTTTCCTCTTTGGATAAAAGCGTCTGCCAAATGAATAAATGTAAATGTAAACTCATAAGAGGCGCTGACCGCACAGTGAAATGCCCGTTTCGGAGTTTGTAGTTATTTACATGATCTGTTTCCGTATTATGAGAAATGTAATAAAGCTATAACATTGACGATAATGTTGACTAATCGTTTTAGCCGTAATGGTGGCTGCAGCTGTCAGGACAGGGTCAGATGATACATTTTTGTGTGTACTATCCCTTTAAACCATATGGCTGAATAAAGATATGTCTAAGAGTCGTATGCCATTCCGAACCTTAGAATATTAAATATGTATATGTACATGGTTGAATATAGGCCTATGTATATGGAATGCATAAAGATGATAAGCTACAATTAATTTAATAACAGAGAACAAGCAATTTATCCTGCAGCACTCATCACCATAACAACCATCATTAGAAATATATGCAAATGAACTGGTGAGTTAGTGGGCAGGATAAGGGGACTATGATCAAAGGACTTTTATGTTAGTGAACTGAACATAAGTGTGTACTACTTTAGAAGAAAACCACAGCATATGCTGTTCTTTAATGAGTGGTATTAACAGAGAGAGACAGGTAGCGAGAGTGAGACAGACGGAGAGAGTGTTCAATTAGATCATTCTGCCAGGCCACGTCAAACATTTTCTTGGCAGGAAGTGAAGGATCGATAAATGTTGTCGTTGTAAGAAAGCCGAGCCTTGAATAGATTTGAGGGGCGAGAATCTAAATGCCACATCTATCTAGTAATCTGTAACTCATTTAGAGAGAAATACATGCACCTAAGAGTAGAGGTCGACCAATATCGGACTTAATATTGTCAATAGGCTGAAAAAAAAAATATAAATTTAGCCATATCATCCAGCCCTAATAATAACAATCGTAAAAGTAATCCATAGGACTCCAGTGGATCATTTAATGTCTTCTGAAGAGAAACGATAGGTGTTAGAAGGTGATAGAAGCACATAAGCCTCCTCTGCATATATATATATTTATATGTAGATACCTTATCAGCAAATTGTACTATGGACTGCAATACTGTTTCCACACAAGAACAGTTTATGCAGCAGTCACGATTCAAAGCTCTCCTTGTTGACCATTCCAAGACGGCGTCACAGTTGACATATCCAAACCAGCCGAATGAGGCATCTCATTCTCAGTTTGAGGCATCAAAACTGCTCTTCTATATTTTTTAATATTTCACACGGCAGTTCTTGAACTTGCCAGATGCCCTTCCTGATGCAACCCCCAGCGGCTGGGGGACCCTCACACACACATACGGGGCAATTTAGAGTCTCCAATTCACATAACCTGCACGTTTTTTGGACTTGTGGGGGAAACCCCACACAAACACGGGGAGAACATGCAAACTCCACTCAGAAAGGCTCTGGTTGAGCCATGACTCGAACCCAGGACCTTCTTGCTGTGAGGCTACAGTGCATACCATAGAATAGAAAGCTAATAAAAATAGTATCAAGTATTCAACTAAACATTCAGAATGAATTTGACATAAAACTCTTCCCTGTATGAATAATACTTTAATACTAGAGTTTCCCCAATGTTTACATTCACTTTAAACATAACTCTCTGCTTTTACATGAACACCTCACCAAGATGGGCATTCTGGCGAAAATTGAAATGTATTTAAGATTCAACTTTATTGTCATTATGCAGAGTACAGGTACAGAGCCAATGAAATGCAGTTGAGGTCAAAGCGCAGGTCTGGCATGAAACAGTGCCCCTGGAGCAGATAGGGTCAAGGGAATTGCTCAAGGGCCCAACAGTGGTTTCTTGACTGACTATCGTGCTGGGGCTTGAACCCCTGAGCTTTCGGTCAGTAACCCAGAGCCTTAACCACTGAGCTCTCGGAGCACACACGCATGTAAAGTGCGACGCGCACACACACACAACAAAATATATCGATATACCTTAAAAAGTCGATATACCACCCAGCCTTAATCTCTAGTACCAAACTACTTTTTCATAATAGTAGCTTGACAGTAGATTAACTGATTTAAGTTACGAGTAAGCATCTGGTAAGGATGCCCCCCCTGGCCGCCTCCCTAGGGAGGTGTTTCAGGCACATCCAGCTTGGAGGAGGCCTCAGGGAAGACCCAGGATTAGGTGGAGAGATTACATCTCCACACTGGCCTGGGAACGCCTCGGGTCCCCCAGTCAGAGCTGGTTAATGTGGCTCGGGATAGGGAAGTTTGGGGCCCCCTGCTGGAGCTGCTGCCCCCGCGACCCGACTTCGGATAAGCGGTTGAAGATAGATGGATGGATGGAGTTACGAGTAGCTGGTTGCTTTGGAAGCTACGTTTTTAAAGAAGCTTCCCCAACGCTGCTCCTCCTCAGTTTGGGGTCGTACTTTGAAACCCTCCAGTGCAACGGGGGATCAAACTAATGGCGAACTACTGCTGTTCATTTCTGCCAATAACCGATAGTTCCAAAAGGAGCTATAGGCACCGCTTAACCTGCAACACCAATATATCCCTCAACTTTTATTCAGGAGGACAGAGTGAAAGACTGGCATTCAGGAGGCCTTCGCTGTTATCTGAAGTGCATCAGGACAGTTTAGCATTATACTTCAAATGTAACATGGTCACGGGTTTGAGTGTTCTGGATCGCCAGAGATGGATCTTAATACCAGGTGTAAACAGGGTCAAAGAGAAAGACTCCCAGGAGGACAGTGAGAGCGACTTTGAAGGACAGACAAAGAGAGAGAATTACAAGAAGAGAGCCACAGCGTCCGCAACTGAATTGGGTTGGAGAGATGGAGACTGTTTTGGAGGTGTTCAATACCAGTGTTTTGGCAGGAAGTGAAGATCAATTAAAGCCGGCGTCAAGAATAAAGAGCAGGAGATACCGAAGCCTTTCAAGAATCTTTTACTACTGATGTGTACTACAAAGCTCCAAGAATCCCAAAGAGCACCAGAAACAAAGAGAGAGAGACATACTGGGACAAAGGAGGAAAGTGAGAGTTTAAGACATTGTAAATCTTTCAAGAAGTTTCCATGTGATAAATTCCAGTGGGAGTCATCTGAGTTTTAAAACTCCCATCTTTAAGAAATCCTGAAGGTAAGCACTATATTTAACAGCCCACGAGTGATCGACTGCCAGAGATCAGAGCCCATTGGCAGGAATGGATAAACTTTCATGATTCATTTACAACCTCAGTACTCAGAGATCTCCAGTGAGAAGCTACATGTGTTTTGAAAGACATCAGAGATCATCTGTGGGAGACTATGGCCTAGAAATGTTATATAATCAATCCGTGTGTCGTGTCTTCTTACAACCAACAGCACAGTGTGTTGGGAACGGCTCTTAGGCCAGAAACATTATTCACACAAGTAGGTGCAGCAAAAGTGTTTGGCTAACATATTGACAACGCATGGTCTGGTTGAACATACCTAATGTACGTTGTTGAGTTACTATGGTCGTAACGACCCTCAGTACTCGAGGGGGTGATAGAGTTACCTTCAAAAGTATGTGCCATTAAACTGTAAGTGTTATTATTCTGGTAAGTTGCTATAAAATATATTGACTTTAAAGATTCTCTTCAAACTGTTGCTCTGCTATGACAGTAGAGAAAATGTACAGTCAGGACTGGTAATCTGGCATACCGGACATTTTCCCAAGGGGCGGACGCACTTTGGGGCCGATCAGGGGCGGACTGGCCATCGGGAGAACCGAGCGGGCCGGTGGGTCGGAGGCGAAAGAGGGAGAATGGGCTGCGTTACGCAGAATGGACCACAAACGCCGCGATATACATAAAAGGACAGTGACCCCCTGCTCCACTTTTGGACCAGTTGCTATGTTATGTCCCGGGCCAATTTCACTTCCCAATCCAGCCCTGTTTACAGTAGACACTAATTCACACTAATCTCACCGCAGAATGCAACATACTCTGTGTTAATAGTCTGACACATTCTGTAATGCAACTACACACAAATTCGTGCTTGCGTAACAAAGCGTCTGCATTCACTTACTTGAGTAGCATATGTTTAGACCTTTATTTGAGTGACACTTACATTTATGCATTTGGCAGATGCTTTTATCCAAAGCGACTAACAGAGCCCTTATTACAGGGACAATCCCCCCATATAATTAGATTTCGATTCCCAGATTTTAAATGCCGACTTCTGGACCCCATAATATGTTTCAAATGTCCCCAGGATTGTGACGACATTTAAGCAACGCTCCCTCAAGAGCTGTTTACCTCATCAGAAACGGCATGGCTGTGTATCTCCAGTCCTCATAAAGACCTGTGACTCAAACCTTTCCGTAACACAAATAAACGTTCAATTGCTCGGATTAGAAAGGGAATTATGGCACATCTTGACCACGTTAAAAGAGTTGTGTTTCTAATTACGCAATGACACAGTTTGAGTGACATCAGAGTGCATGACTCACCCAGACCACCTCCTCAAAAGTACAACGTTAATCTTTATTGTTTTTATTGAGTTAATGACATTTTCTATCTCTTAACTCCTATCTATACCTACATGCAACCATTACTGCACTTTCACATTTTCATTTAAACATTATTTAATTTGTTTATTCAGCCATTTTCCTCACTGGGATACACACACACACACACACACACACACACCGAAATGATGAGGAAAAACCTCTCTGTGAGTGTTTTAACACACTACTCTGCTTTCGCCTGAAGGCTAGAATTCAATAATAAGACACAGAAACACACACACACACACACACACACACACACACACACACACACACACACACACACACACACACACACACATCCAGTAATGGTTCTGTCCACATTTCTATCAACAGACTATATTAAATGAGCTAGATTGAATTTTATTAAAAAGATAAACAAAGGAAAATAGCAGACAATAAATACAAAAATAACTTAATGGACTCTGGTCACAAAATGAGACATCCTGGAGATGTACTTGGACTTACGAATGGCACAATGCCTCAAGAATTAAATCAATTATACCTTTATCTGTATATAAAGCACTTTATGCATGCAATATGTATTTAATATGAATACAGTACTTCATTGTGTATGTCAATGTACAACAAGATTATTTAAGTGAAAATGATGGTTTGAGTTATAGTTATCACACTCTTGTCTGTGTACACTTGTGTACTGTTTTTATAATAGACACTTGCCATTAAATCTTTCCTCTTATCAAGAGTAATTGAAATCCAATTGTGATCAACCTTAAAGGATTATCCCGGGTTCAATCAACAGCATTTGTGGCATAATGATTACCACAAAAATCATCCCTACTTTACTTTAAAAAACAAAAAGCCAAAATCAGGGTCACAGTGAAGTTTAGCCACAAGACGTAAACAACATTACGATAAATTATTAAAAGATTATTATTTAATTATAATAATTAAACCCTCCAATAACTGGCTCCATTAACTTCAATCGTAAGTGCGTCGCTATAACCTCTTTTTTTTTAAGAATGTTTTTTTTATTCAAAATACATTTTTGTGGTTATCAACATTATGCCGCAAATGCTGTCGATTGAGCTTAACTTGTATTTCTTAAGGGGTTAATGAATGGCTATTTTTTTATAATTGTGATATCCTCTCTGAGGTCCAATTATAATGTCATAATTTAGTAATTTCATCATGCAGCCCCTCAAATTCAGCAAACTCAATGGGAAGAGTATAAACAAGCTCCACAACATTATAAAACTACATTTCAGGGTTTTGCTTTACAAATGTTCATGACACGTCAACGTTCATGTTAATAAGCCGTTTACATCATTTTAAAGTGCATTTTAACTCATGGAAAACTCTAGAAAATCCACCTCCTCCTAGCACATTACATTGAATGCACATGTTTTGTTTATTCGCATATCAAGTATTTCCGTTCACAATTTCTTAAAAAATAGTTGGACGTAAACGCAGCTATTGACATGAACTGAAAACAAATGAACATATCATTGTCCAAAGCACAATGAAATGACCCACACACACACACACACACACTGTAGGTGCACTGTGATGCACATCTCCGGAAACACACCGAAACGGTCAAAGACGTCCATCATCCATCTTCAAAGACATCCTATGTTTACATACACAGATGTGCAAAAGAACACGCCCATAACGCCGCAGCTGAATGACACAGAACTGCTTCTCCCTTTCAGAGTTGTAACTTGACACTGCGTCTTTTAAAAGCATCAAGATACATGACAGCGGTCAAAGACGTCTGTGTAGTTCATGTTTATATACAAAATAATTCAAAATAGTCCAGATGGTTCCCCTTTGGTGTTCAGGAATAGTTAGCCACACAATGCCTGCTCTCTTGACTTGAACTTAGCGCCAGTGGGCGGGCCCAAGAGTGCGATGACGCATGATGTGGGATGTGTAAATACAAATGAGCAATGTTTTGTGATGTCACAAAACAGCGAGATTTCAAAACAAGACATTTCAGCAGGGCGGCAACTATATATGCTCTTTTTACACTGAGGAGGAAGTTTTGAGTTCTGTAATTTACAGTATGTTTTTATAGTACGGTTACCTCTTATTTGTCTAAATCTTCTTCATTTAACGTCCCCTTTAACTAGTAAACTATGTTATGCCAAATAACCCAAAAAAATTACCGAAATAGTTTTGCGTGCCCTCGCATTAAATATACAATAGTAAGTAACTATATTTTAAACTTGGTATTTGTAGTAAAACCATAGTAATAATATAGGAAAATTAAAACTATTGAAATAAAAATCTGATTTTTTTTTTTATAAATTTGTTTTTGGGTGGTTTTACTACAAAAAACATGGTATTTGTATTGTAAAATCATAATAAACACAAAAATATGATTTTAATTTCCTGTATTTTCACTATGGTTATACTATACGAACAGGGCCGGCGCGACCCAATAAACAAACTAAACATTTGTTTATGGCCCCGTGATTGGTTCGGGGCCCCACCCACCACCCCCATTTATTACATTTTTTGCCCATCAATTACTCTAATCAACAAAACACACAACCGTATCAATGAAACGTAGTATGTTTCATTTCATATATTTTTTCTAAATTAACTAGAATTTTCTAGAAACCTGTAGGGCCCCATGCACTATTTTTGTTTAGGGCCCCCAAAACCCTAGGTCCGGCCCTATATACGAATGTCAAGGTTAAATATGGTTACTATAGTAAAACAATGGTAAAATGATCGTGAGGGAACACAAAACTATTTCAGAAAATATAAATAAATAAATAAATCCCACCCTGTCCTCTAAGAGGCTCCGTAAAATGTTAGTGTTATTATTTATTGAGGTTTTGAGGCTTGAGGTTTCACACCCGACTACTGACAGGTTGGTATTGTGGTAATGTACAGCCTTTATTGTACACGGTATATCTTACTGCAATAACAAGATGAACATGTAGATCTCATTCTATAGAAGTGCGAGCATCATTGCTGTACATGATGGTGATGGAGCTTTTCTTTATTTCACTACCACACGTAACATCATTATCACATGACAATAGCCTCTTCCCTACCCAGTGCAGTTTACATTTCTGTCGCAGAGAGTTCATTGCATTAGGTTGGGCATCAGTTGTAATTTTAGGAAAATTTAAAACATAAGCTTTGACATATTACTTGAGCATGCAGCTTAAATGTCCTTTTTTCTCTCCGGACAAGTGAATGACTGATTTACTTGTTCAGAGGACAAGCTCATGACAATGCTTAATGTTGAGCGCTGATGACTGTCTTTCTTCTGTGGAACATGAAAGATGATGTTGCCCACCATTCACTTTCACTGCATATATTATTCTGTACTAAATGCAACAACGGTGAACGGTGATGGGCTGTCAGTACTCACCATAATTATGCCTGGGTTTCTTTGATGCATTTATAACAAATCATCTCCTGCCTGAAAATGAAGTGGATGTATAAAAATGAGCAAATATCAATAGTTTCAGTTGTCCAGTACAAGAGTGTTTCTTTGGTAATGCACATTGATGAAGATGATCATTTCCACTGTTTGTGTGTGTTTGTCCCAGAAAAAACAACCGTCCAGTGATTTGTGTGTTTCAATGGGGCAGTAGGTTGTCACTGTGTTAAAATGTGCATTAGTGACCTTGAGATGTTATTTCTACCTGATCTGAGAGCTTTATTGGTGTAATCTAATAGGCAATAGGATGCTGGTTCATTAATATTAACTCCATTAATAATGGACCAATCTCTTAATTTGATAAGAAAAAAAGTCGCTAAATCTCTCAAAATACATTGTATAAAATAATAAGATTGAGAACGATTAGATACTTGTTTAAGGTTAAAAAAAAATAAATAAAAATTATATCTTTGTTTTCATGCATCTGATTGATAAATAATAGCTATATTTGACTCGAGTAAAACTAGTTCATTTGACCAAACAAAACATTTTTGCACTGTACGATGTTGAATGGGGTCTGCTGACTCCACATATGCTCTTCAGATTAAATTCTGCTCTTTCCGCAACTATCTGAAAAGTAAATGTATAATTTCGTTGAATGAGTGTCTTGATATTATCATTTATAAACGGGGTCATAGTTTAAAGTCAAGTCAAAACACGCCAAACGCTGGTTAACTGTCAAACAAATATATATAAATATATATAAAAAGTTGTTCTTACATTACTTTTATGTAAGAAAACCAACAATAATCCAATAATCCATAAAAAAAATTTTCTCAGCAATAAAATCGGAAAACGGCGTTTGAGTGCGCGCGCAATGGACTCAACGGTTAAGCGCGACGGATAGTAAACACTGTTTCAGTGATCAATAAACAGACTCAATAGTCAAATCATCCAATCACGCTTCAGATAATCCAAAACTTACCTGAGGAGCGTTCGGGTCTGTATCTCCAGAAGTGTTCATCCTTGTCAATCAATTCAAGAGTTCGTGCATTAATCCAGAAGAAACGATCATAGGTTCGATATCAGTCATCAGTTAAGACGAATCAGAGAAGAGCTGAAAGGTTCAATACTTCGGTTGTGTTTCGTCCCTCGTGCGCTGGTTCCCGCAGCTGAGTGCGCGCGTGTGTTCAGAGCCGTACAGCGAGAGCCCGGCGTGACGTCACCGCAGAGCCCGATCGATCAGCGCCCACGGGCGGGATGTTTACTGCGCTCGTGAGATCAATATCTGTTAAAATGTAATTAAGCCTTTATCACAGACTGTGGCGGTTCTGAAGAAAAAACAAAAGACTAGCATCGTAAACGTGCTCATTTAGGGGCATAATGTTTACATTTCCAATTTTGTCTGGTCAAAACATTGATACACCTTCCCCTATTAGCTATACATATTCATAAATATTAACCTAAAAGCCTCAAGTTTAAAAAGAGAAAGCTATGTGTCATCTAACATATTTATGCTTCTATATTTAGATGAATCAACACAAATTTAAACCAATATTTTCATGACAATTAAGCACCGCTCCCCACAGTTCTCATTACTATAATGCAAAAAATACAAAAATAACTTGGTTATACATTATGGTATAGTACAAACCCAATACCCAAAAAGTTGGGACAGTATGCAAAATTCTAATAAAAACAAAAAAAGAGTGATTTGTAAATTATATATTCACCCTTTGCTATAGTGAAAGCACCACAACTAAACATTATATGATGTTTACCTTGTGAATTTCATTGTTTTTATATGTACAGTAAGTTCAAATCAGATGATTGCAACACACTCCAGAACAGTCGGGACAGTCGAGTGGTCACCACTGTGAAACATCACCATTTCTTCTAATAACACTTATTAAGCAAGTTTAAGTTTTCCCCCGTTCATCCATGATGCAGGTCTTCAGCTGCACGATTGTACGGGGTCTTCGTTGCCGTATGGTGCGCTTCATAATGCGCCCCGCATTCACATCAGGACCACGGGCCGATCTAGCACCCGCACTCTCTTCTCACAGACATGCACTTATAATCCCGACCGTATGTGTTTCAAGTCGTCCTGCTGAAAACTCTGGGACGTCCCTGGAGAAGACGGTGCTGGATGGCAGTGTATGCTGCTCCAAAATGTGTACATATATGTCTGCATTAATGGTGCCTTCACAGATGTGGGGGCACTGACACACCCCTGGCACACACACACACAGACACTGGCACACACAGACACTGACACACCCCTGGCACACACAGACACTGACACACCCCTGGCACACACAGACACTGACACACCCCTGGCACACACAGACACTGACACACCCCTGGCACACACAGACACTGACACACCCCTCGCACACACAGACACTGACACACCCCTGGCCCACACAGACACTGACACACCCCTGGCACACACAGACACTGACACACCCCTGGCCCACACAGACACTGACACACCCCTGGCACACACAGACACTGACACACCCCTGGCCCATACAGACACTGACACACCCCTGGCACACACAGACACTGACACACCCCTGGCACACACAGACACTGACACACCCCTGGCACACACAGACACTGACACACCCCTGGCACACACAGACACTGACACACCCCTGGCCCATACAGACACTGACACACCCCTGGCCCATACAGACACTGACACACCCCTGGCACACACAGACACTGACACACCCCTGGCCCACACAGACACTGACACACCCCTGGCACACACAGACACTGACACACCCCTGGCCCACACAGACACTGACACACCCCTGGCCCATACAGACACTGACACACCCCTGGCACACACAGACACTGACACACCCCTGGCACACACAGACACTGGCACACCCCTGGCCCACACAGACACTGACACACCCCTGGCACACACAGACACTGACACACCCCTGGCCCACACAGACACTGACACACCCCTGGCACATACAGACACTGACACACCCCTGGCCCATACAGACACTGACACACCCCTGGCACACACAGACACTGACACACCCCTGGCCCATACAGACACTGACACACCCCTGGCACACACAGACACTGACACACCCCTGGCCCACACAGACACTGACACACCCCTGGCACACACAGACACTGACACACCCCTGGCACACACAGACACTGGCACACCCCTGGCACATACAGACACTGGCTTTTGGACCTGATGCTAATAACAGCTTGGATGGGCCTTTTCCTCTTTGGCCCTGAGAACACGACGGCTGTATTTTTCAACTCTTCAAACTATATGAAATGTGGATTCATTGGACCAGAGATCACAGTTCCTCTGTTCTGCTTTCCATCTCAGATGAGAGCGAGTCCAGAGAAGTCAGCAGCACTTCTGGACAGTGATGATGTACGGCTTCTCCTTTACATAGTAAAGTCTGCACTTGCATCTGTGGATGCAGCGGTGAGAGGTGTTGACTAACAAAGGTTCACTAAAGTAATCCAAAGCCCACGTTCATGATATCCATCACAGATGAATGATGTTTTTTAAGACAGTGATGTCTCAGGGGTCAGAGAAGTAGTTGCCGTCTTGACCTTTACGCGCTGAGATTTGACCAGATTCCTTGAATCTTTTAACTATATTGTGCACTGTAGAGGATGAAATGCCCAACATCTTTCTGATTTGTTTCATATCAATACGCTAAAGCATTGTGAAGATAGAGCCTCACGTTTTTTTACGTTCTCGTGGTTGAATTTGAAGAAGCGTTATACAAGAACGGTTTGGTCTATCATAATAAATCTCATAACATTTTGTCACGAGTGTCTCTAGATGATTTCGAGCTAATCAAACATACGGTCTAGGAGTTTGAAATGGTGCCAAATCTAGTGTCCAGAGCTCAAAGATAATGAAAAAGTTATAGGCCGAAATGTAAGTGAAACTTTGAACAGTTGGTGGCACTAGAGGGTTTGAGTTAGAGAGCGCCCTGGGTCAGTTACACTGGAGAGTGTCCTCCATCAGTGTGCCAAATTTCACAACTTTCCTATGTACAGTTCTATGGTATGTAATCGACTTTCGGTGGAAGAATATCAATAATAAAAACACAAACAGATACAATAGGGGCTTCGCACTTTTGGTGCTTGGCTGCTAACTTATTATTAGTGCATGTATTAATGCTTCATTTTATAATGCTGATTGATCTAGCTAAATATCAGCGTTCATGAAAGGCTTTGTATGTACCGCTCTCATCTGGCTTTGATAACTCTATACTGGCATGGAAAGAGAGAGAGAGAGAGAGACCAATCATGTAATCAGTCAGGATGAAAGGCCAACCTGTCGAACAGGTATTAGATATCGCTCAGCCAACAGTAGAACCTGGAAATATGACACTGTAGCCACTTTTAGTAGACCCGAACAACAACACACACACACACACACACACACACACACACACACACGATATCCCTATATGAGCAGATTCTGAGCACTCATCTAAATAAATCATTTTAATCTGTCCCAGTTTCTATTATATAACTGAAAACCACACATCTGAGCAATAAAAAGTTTCCTCTTTCCAACCAGAATTTGTATACACTGTGCACTGTATACATACTCGAGACATAGTGATGCATTCTGTACTGATCTGATGTAAATTCACAGCACACGTACAGTACGTCGCATGTTCGCAGGGATCTCTTTAGATCAGAGCGACTCCAATAGTCCATCTCACTGCAACGCACAGCAGATACAATCGCATTAGATTACCAGATAGACCGATTTAGAGGTCGTTTTGATTCAGAGCCACCTGGGAATGTTTTTCTGCTGATGCAGTAAACGTCACGATTAGCTGCCACTTCAGAGATAAAATGCGTCTTTGCGTGCTGAGTCAGGTCAATACTGCATAAAAAAGTAAATTTGCTGAACTTAAGGAAGGAGGAGGAAGGGAGAATAAGAGCTCTGATAACTGGGAGGCTTGTGATAAAGCTCATTGTGGTTTGTGGTTTTATTGTTCCATTTGTCTTTATTAAAACAGCTCACAGACAAATCTGTTCTTAATCAAACACACTCGATAACACCAGCACTCAAGTCTTAATATATGTGTGTTTGTGCTGACTATAAATGGGAATAGAAGTGGTTCTGAATTCACAGAACGAATCTGGTAGAGTTTAATACAAGTTGAGCTCAGTCGGCAGCATTTGTGGCATATTGTTTGTTGATTACCACAAAAATGAACTCTGAATCATCCCGCCATTTATCGAAAAGAAGCAAACGTCGTGGCTAATGTGAGGCACTTACTATGAAAGAGAATTGTGCTTCAGAGTTAAACTGGCAATCTAAATGCAGTCAGTGGAAATTATGTTCAAGCAAAACTTCTGCAGAACAACACTCTACCACAAGTGTCTTCTCCATCTCTACAGAATAAATTACACATGCTGCATTGTCTCAAGTGTCTCTTCAAGGCACCAAATATAATGCCCTTATCTGGATACGCTGAATCTACCATGATCTTTTCAACTTCAAGAACTCAAAACTCACTCCCGGATTAAACTAAGCAGCATAAAGGAGTCAGAACCTAAAATACACGATTGTCCACATTTACATGTCAATGACACATTCGCTATTCAGCAAATTGGTCCAAGTGAGTATATGCAATCATTTTAAAGCATCAGAAGAACTAACGATGAGAGTAAATAGTGGGAAAGTCTTATAGAAAGGGTGTGTATAATTTTTCAATGTTAAAATGCTACATGAACCAACAGTGCATGTGACACAAATCTGGTTATCAGCACAATCGTGGGGCTGTCGGCATGCAGCCTAGTTTTTCTAGGCACGCGAACAATCCTCATCCTTTCGTGTTGCCGGGACATATGCCTGGAGTTCACTGTGCTAAAAGAGTATCACAAAGTCGTAGATTTGCATATGTGGTGAAATGAGTATACTTTAAAGGGCTGAGCACTCGATCCTGCACACGGAAAAACGATGTAAACTCTACCCTTGAGCCATTCGTACTGTAGGCTGCTGAAAAGTTAGCTGTACAGAAGTTTCATGCCAAAGCTGTTACTTCAGTATACACTGTACCAACTTCTATTTTAGACTGGAGACTATTCGTTTTAGAATAAAACTCTGGTATAAATCCTTACTAAAATTCTAAAGGCCAAAGAATAGCTCAGTTTTCCATGTGCCGCTACGTCTCGCGCACACTGCGCAAGAGAACATTTCCTCATTAGCACAGTACGTGTCCATGGTCAAAAGAGTATACTTCTACACCACGCGTGGGACGAAACGACATGCAGAAATGACATGCAGGTTTAGAAGTGGGGGTAGGTTTAGGGGTTAGGCTTTAGATTAGAGTTAGGGTTTAGGGTAAGAGTTGTGGTAGGTTTAGGTTTAGGATTATGGGTGAGGTTAACCGTGTAACCACAGATGTAATTCAATGCAGGTACTTTAAATGTAAGTACATGCAAAGACGATGTGTGTAGCTGATAAGTACATTGTATCACATGCATAAGTACATAGTAGTTAATATAAAGTTGGTGCGAGTACCATTGATATACAGCACCTCTTATTTTTTTTTTATAAAATATAGATTTTAAAATATTACATTTACATTTATGCATTTGGCAGGCGCTTTTATCCAAAGCGACTTACAGAGCCATTATTACAGGGACAATCCCCCAGAGCAACCTGGAGTTAAGTGCCTTGCTCAAGGACACAATGGTGGTGGCTGTGGGGCTCGAACCAGCAACCTTCTGATTACCAGATTACCAGTTATGTGCTTAGACCACTACACCACCACCACTCACATATACTTTTCTTTTACAGTACATAGACAGTCAATTATTTGTTTTGATAATAAAAAAACAAAGATAACTAGATAAATTAAATCTAGGGTAAAATCTCACACCAGCTGACCACTGGTGTCCCTCAAGGATCAGTGCTGGGACCCCTCCTTTTCTCGATCTACATCACTCTGACCCATCATTAAGGCACATGGCTTCTCCAACCACTGCTATGCAGATGATATGCAGCTTTACCTTACAACCCCACAGTCTATGCTCGTATCTCTGCCTGCCTCTGGGAGATCTTGGCCTGGATGAAGGAACGTCACCTTTAACTCAGCCTTGCCAAGAGAGAACTCCTTGTGATCCTAGCCAACCTGTCTGATGACCACATCCTCACTATTAATCTTGGTTCAACTAATGCCAACCATGACAGCCTGGAACCTGGGAATGGTGGTGGATGACCAGCTTAACTTCACTGCCAACATCTCATCAACCATCAGGCTTTGCAGGTTCGTGCTTTACAGCATCAGGAAAATCAGACCTTTCCTGTCTGAATATACCACACAGCCCTTGATCCAAGATCTGGTCATTTCAAAGCTGGACTACTGTAATGCCCTGTTGGGTGGTCTCCCATCTAGCAAGATAAAGCCATTGCAGATGGTCCAGAACACTGCAGCACATCTGGTCTTCAATCAGCCAAAGAGGGCTCATGTCACCCCATTCTTGATTTCATTCCACTGGCCGCCAATAGCTGCCCACATCAAATTCAAGACCCTTCAGGACAGCCAATGGAACAGCACCCTCTAACTTCTATTCACTCCTCCAGGTTTCTGTCCCAATTCGCTCTCTGGGGTCAATGGATGGTCCCGTCACAAAGCAGTCAATTTCACAATCATTCACTCTCTCGTGTAATCTCCACACAATCTGCTAATTCAATTTCAGCATTCAAGAATCAGCGGAAAACACATATGTTCCACGCGCACTTAACCTATCAACACTAAATGCTCTTACTTTATAAAAAGATAAAAACAATAAACCTCTGTCTGTGTCATTCTTCTGAGCCAGCATCTTTACTACTCCAGTCACTGTGAGAACTTGGCAGTGCAATACTAAATAAATTGTTCACTTGTGTATGACAAATTGCTTGGTTTGTTCTTCATTTGTAAGTCGCTTTGGATAAAAGCATATGCTAAATGACTAAATGTAAACTTTGACAAGATAAACTTTAATGCTGACTTGACAAAGACTTGTTTAAAATAGTTTAAAAAGTTTTTTTTTTAAGTTTAAAGGTTATACAGGCCTTTGTCTTGACCTGTTTGAATATTTTGTCAATGTAATTCTATGGCATTTGGGGTATATTCAATAACCCGCAATGGGAAACCCGTAAGTACGATAAGTTGGAAAAGACACAGCAATCAGATTCAGAACAGTCTGAAGGTCTGTGCCAAGTTTGGTGAATGTAGCTTGAAAACTCTAGGATCAGTTAAAATGTATTAGAGATTCTGGGAAAACCTAAAACCAAGTCACATAATAAAATTACAGTATGCTGGCTTTTTCAAGCTATCAATATTGGTATATGTACAAATTGTAACTGTTAAAAAAATATAGAATCACGTTTTTATATAAAGACAGGCAGAAGAAAAATGAAAAGACACATTTCTCTACCAAACCCACTCAAGATTGCCTGGAAACAATGAATAATTTAGTCCTGCATCAAATGCAGCGCATGAATCATCATGAACATCCTGAATAGATTCAAAAACGGCAAATTAAAAAAACCCTCGGTTCAAAATCTCTTGCTCGGATGTTACCAGGTGGTCTTGAAAATGACTTATCAGCCTCCTACACCTAGCAGGACAGCAATCTGATTCTCCAGTGAGTTTTTTGGCCGTTTCCGTGGAGATTTATCACCAAAGCAATGCAGAGCTGACAGCGGGAGAGAGTTCATAACAGCTCGTAGAAGATGGAGAGACCGATGGCTGACATAACGTAACGTTATAGCACAGTGCACAATTCACTCTGCCTCAACACTTCACCACTATACGCCCATTTACTCTCTATATTTCACTCAGTGACGAGTACAATCTTGAGCAGTCATATAAACTTTAGTATGGTGCTCATTAAGATCAATTCTGAAGTTTTAAAAGTTTTATTCAATAATAGAAAGATGAAGTCTAGTGTCATTCCTGTCGGAGTTCTGGGCTGAGACTCAAATGTGACGAGACAGGAAGTCATTACTAACGTATTTTTGTGCCTGTTGAAGCTGCGTGTATTGACGTTTGTCACGAAAGTCTGGATAAACCTGGATAAAACGGATATGTCTGTCAAAGCCAAGACCACACACACACACACACACACACACACACACACACACACACACACACACACACACACACACACACACACACACTTCTGATTGATCTAGTGAAATAAAAGGTCAACTTCTTGGGCTGATAATGAAACTTAATTAGTGCAAAAACTGAATTATGTTCCTGGAACTATTTTCAGAATGCCACTCACCGACCACTTTATCAGGTACAACTACTTATTCATGTGATTATATAATCAGCCAATGGTTTGGGATCGATTACCTGTTTCTTCAACAAATGAAAGACAGCAGAAGTGTTCAGGAAACCATGGAGTGGTGGTGGTGTAGTGGTCTAAAGCACATAACTGGTAATCAGAAGGTTGCTGGTTCGATCCCCACAGTCACCACCATTGTGTCCTTGAGTAAGACACTTAACTCCAGGTTGCTCCGGGGATTGTCCCTGTAATAAGTGCTCTGTAAGTCACTTTGGATAAAAGTGTCTGCCAAATGCATAAATGTAAATGAAACCTGTTTAGAAACAGTCATTATTTTAGCAATTTCATTTGGATACATTTCACCTTTAAAACCCAGTCGTTAATCCCAACTCTAATTTTCTTTGACCCTAAACCCAACCCCAATATTTATCTAAAGCTCTTAACACCTAATCCTCCTAAACTTTAAAACCCAAATCTTCCCAAACCTCTCAATCAAAAATCGATCCCTAAAATGTACATGTATCACTTCAGGCCACATGTGTCTGAATGTTCTCCGTTATCCAGGTATAATGTACAATGTTCCAGTAGAGTTATTCTTGTCAAATCAATGTATTTCTCTGTTGGTCAAGATGTTTCTAGGAAGAGTGGATAAAGCAACTTGGATAAGCGGTAAATAAATCTAGAAAACCAGAAAAACACGTCCAGTTTACTAGAATAACACGTGAAGCAATCTGCATGAAAGACACATATATTAAAATCACTTGTCCCCCAAGTGTTCCTGTGACAGGCATTGTAAATATCCTCGTTCCCCTCGTCTCCAAAGAAACTTCCAGGAGTTCTTGTAACAACATCTCTGCACTGTGGTGGTTCCTTCACACTAAAGGTCAGACAGAATAATGACATTTACAGCCCATAAGCTGCTTAAGATCCTAAAAAATGAGTCTGCTTCATTACTATTAACTCAACATGGAGTTTGTTTTGGTAACAGCAAGATAAAGTCAGTGAACCATTGACTATTGAAGACTGAAATACCTTGTAAGTCGTAGTTTCCCCAACAATGAGAGCTTTAAATCAGCAAGACTAAAGTCGTGTTTCTGAGACATGCAAAGGATGATTACTGACTGAAAACACAAAACGCATGCCTGCCACATTATATTGGAAAAAATATCCAGTTCCCCAAGACGGTGAAACATGATTGGCACAGAAATAGCAGTGAAGAGCGTGTTCTTTCTCTTGAGAAATTGATACAAAAGCTGTATCATGTGATGGATACACCTCATTGTAACCAGAGACGCTTTTGCCAAAGTTAGCCTAATGGATTAGCTTTTTTTTAGAAACGCACCAGATCTTGTGATAAAAAGAAATGGCATGTATGTCTGCAGCTAAGGTTTGAATAATTGGAGTGAGGATTTCAGTCATCAATCTCCAATCAGATGTTCTTTGTGAAATATGCAGTAAAATTAGATTGATTCTCTTTAAGTTTAAACTACAGGGTATATTACATGATTCACTTGAAGCGCTATAATTGAAATGGGTTTTAGAGTTAATATTGCAGACATATGCATAAACAAGTGGCCTTCTAGTCAGTGACTGGTAATTGCAGCATTAATTTACATTCACTTTTTACACCAAATACCACCTCAGAAAATATTTGGTTCTCCAAGTACCACCATAACGACCAACATTAAAATACAGTAGTAGTAGGCCTAACTATTCAGCTACAGTTATGCACAGCTCAAAAACCAGGCAGTTTTATTTATAATAAAATAATAATTATTGTTTCCATGGTGATGCGTCATTGCTTGTCACGTGACCACAGTTACTGAATGACTGATGATCTGCTTTTATTTCCTTTTTTATTCAAAACATTCACAAATTTGTTAGCTATACTATAGCATTACTATTATAAACATCACCTTTATAATGATCACGTTAGTTGAGCTCTATGCAATGGACGCCACCTGATTATAATGGATAGGAATATTATTGCCGCTTCCATAGACATCAGTGTGCATTTTACAAACTCTAAATATACAGTTTTTTTTAGTACTTATGTGAATTTAAATGTCTGAAACCTAAAATAAACATTATGTGAATGAAAACACTGAATAGTTCTGGCTCAGCGCCAGCCAACGCGCGAAAGCACAGTTTGAATTTATCAGTTGGTCAAGTCATGCACTCACAGTTCTACTCACACCGGTGAGATCGAAATTCAGTGATTCCTCTGCGTACCACTAGAGGGAGTCTGCGTACCACTAGGCTGTGGCTCAGGTGGTAGAGCGGGTCGGCTGCCAATCACAGGGTTGGTGGTTTGATTCCCGGCCCACATGACTCCACATGCCGAAGTGTCCTTGGGTAAGACACTGAACCCCAAGTTGCTCCCAATCAGTGTTGGGCGTAACGCGTTACAAAGTAACGCGTTACTGTAATTAAAATACATATCCACTGAAAAAGTAAAGTAAGGGATTACTGTTCATTTTTAGGTAGTTTAATTACAGTTACTTATAATGTACTTGCGATACATACTGTAAATTAGTTCAACAGTTCTGCATAAATCAATATTGAATTTAAAATTTAAATGTATTGTAAAGGTAAAAGTTAATGCTGCCTCTTTAAAATCGTTAGCTGTAGTGCAGTTGCGCGTGATGAGTTCGCGCCAGTTGGTTACGTTGTCTGAAGTGGAAGATGTCGGCAGAAGCGAGTGGGTGTTTTACCAAATGGAAATATTCCAATTACTTCACATTTTTGACACAGGTAGACAAGAACATTACGGTGCAATGTAAACTATGTCCTGGGGATAAAAAACTATCGGCCGCTGTCAATAGCACAAGTAATCTGCTGAAGCACCTGACAAGGCAGCATCGACGAACACTTTTGAGTGATCCATGTTCGTCGAGAGATAACGCTACGGCAACCCCTTTTAAGCAGCCTAAACTTGATTTTACACCGGCGGTGCAGAAAGTGTCTGAAGGTGAGCTTAAAAAAATGATTGCAGGCTACGTAGTGGAAGAGATGCTACCTCTGCGTACTGTAGAGTCTCCGTCTTTTAGGCGCATACTAAACAAAATACCTGTGTGTGGCAAAAAAAGCAGCCTTGCCCGATCGAAAAATGTTTTCATCTTACTTAGATAAGTGTTACACTGACATGGAAATTGAGCTTAAAAGGACATTCGAGAGTTTGGAATATATTTCCACGACTGCCGACATTTGGACGAGCCATAACAAAAGTTTTCTCGGAATGACGGCACATTGGATTGATCCTTATACTTTTCTTCGTGGACATGCAGCATTAGCTTGTAAAAGAGTAAGAGGGAGACACACGTATGATGTAATCGCCAATGAAATCGAACAAGTCCATTCAGCTTATAGACTTAACTCTAAAGTGACAGCAACTGTGACGGACAACGGGTCCAATTTTGTCAAAGCATTTAGAATGTTCGAGCAATCAGATACTGATGAGGAGTCAGAGGAAGATGAAGAGGTAACATTTACTGATGTTGCGCAGACTCTCTCGACAGACTCTGATGGACAGTTTTCTCTCCCTCCACACTTAAGGTGTGCATCACATACACTGAACTTAATTTTTCATGATGTTGAGAAATGGCTAACAGCAAATGAGTCCAAAGTCATCTACAGAAGTGCTACTTCAAAGTGTTCTGCACTGTGGACAAAAGCGAACCGTTCTTCTGTGGCTTCAGAGTTAGTAGATAATTTTTTGAAGAAAAAACTCATAGAGCCTACTTCAACACGATGGAATTCATTTCACGATGCCCTGTTCAGGATCACTGACATTCCAGTTGCTGAGTTAAATACTGTTTGCGCTCAGTTTGGAATAAAATGCTTCAATGATCGGGAGTATCTGTTCCTAAAGGAATATTGTATTGTGTTGAAGCCACTCACTGTAGCGCTAGACATATTGCAAGGAGAAGATAAGTGCTATTTTGGAACCCTTCTTCCAACTCTGGAGATTCTAATGTCCAGGACGCTGGGACTGCGGGACGAGCTTAGGATGACAGCATCTCTCCCTGATGTCATTGTTCAGGTAATCTGATATTTATACAGACTGCTAGATTTTTGGTTACCCATGGCATGGCTTAAATAAATTTTTATATTATTTGTCATCCTCTTGTATAATGTGAAGTGTCTGATGTATTTTTTTTCCTCATAGGCTATCAAGACACACTTTTCCTCTATGATGGACAATAAAAAAGCTCTCCTGGCTGCAGCCACTTTGCCCAAATTTAAGTTACGCTGGATCAGAGAAGAAGAGAAAAAAGACACTGTTAGGGCAATGCTTACTACAGAGTGCCGTGGGTTGCCTCTTGAAGACCAACAGCATAATGATCAACATCACAACAAGCATGCTGACTCCACTGATGACTTTTTCTCATTTGAGGAGGAGGATTGTGCCTACTCTGCTGAAACAGAGGTCATGGAATATTTGAAATCTGCAGGGTCTGACCTGGGTGTTCTTAGACAGTATCCCAGGATTAAGGCCATTTCACTGAGGTACAACACAGCCACACCATCAAGCGCACCAGTGGAAAGGCTTTTCAGCCTTGGCAATCTTGTGCTCAGCCCCAGGAGGAACCGATTGTCAAGCAAACGTTTTGAGAGACTTACATTAATGAGATACAACCACTTTTTCAAAAAGGAGGCAGCACAGTCAGCTGAGCAGTAGAAATTCGTTTTTTGTTGAAAAACATATGACCGCATACAGTATGCATGAAATAAGTTGCTCATTGCTTTGAAAATTTTTTAATTTACAGCTTGATTTTTGCAGATAATTAATTAATTTGAATTATTAATTATTTTTTTGTTATTCAGATATGTAGCAGAATAAATAATTTGTTGTTTGTTATTCAGATATGTAGCAGATGAATTATTTTTTGTTTGTTATTCAGATATGTTGCAGCTGAATTAATTTTTGTTTGTTATTCAGATATGTAGCAGATGAATTCTGTTTAACTAAAGGTTACATTTGTTACTAAAATGTTTAAGTATTAAAGTATGTTTTAATAAATCTAAAATGCTTTAAAAGGATAAACTATTCCATGTCTGACTCATTTTTAATTATTAAAAGAGCTTCATTTCTATCGTCTATCCGGTCAAGGTTTATAGGGATTTTAAGAAGTAATTTGTTTAATTACTTGTTGAGTAATTAAATTACTTTTCAGACAGAGTAATTAGAAAAGTATTTTAAATACAATATTGATGATGTAATTAGTAATTAGTAATTAATTACTTTTTTTAAGTAACTTACCCAACACTGCTCCCAATGGCAGGCTATTGCTTACATGCAGCTCTGCCGCCATTGGTGTAGGAATGTGTGTGTGAATGGGTGAATGAGACGCAGTGTAAAATGCTCCGGATACCGTTAAGGCTTAAAAAGGCGCTATATAAGTGCAGACCATTTACCATTCACTAGTGGTATGCGTACCACACTTTGAGAACCACTGAGGTAGAGAATATGATTTCACATGGATAAAAGCAGCAACACGAGAGTGAATTAATAATGATTAATATCCAACAGTCTTCAGGGCCCTTGCCCTTTTGAAGACACAATTATTAGATTGATTATCAGATTAATATTATTATCTTTTATTTAAATTTTATTTATATTTTCAATCCCAAATGGCATTACATCTTGTGCAGCTTTCAGTGTACTTTTGGCTTTCCACATTGCGCACTGGAAAACAAATCCTTAAAATAGATGAATATAACTTTAAAAAAATATCATAATATATTCTGATTTTTTTTTTTATGATAATACATTTTGATTGCGATTTCAAAGAAGGGCTACTTTGGCCTTTAGGTTGCTTTCACTCCAGGGAACGCTCCGTTACACACTGCCCAAGGTCCGTTTGGAAGGCGTGCCCCACAGAGGGCAGAGGTGGTCACGGATGGAGGTGGCTATTTTAAATACATTTTTTGACAATGTACCAGTAAACACTGACACTCTATTCAAGGCTCTCCATCTCCATCACCAATCGCCATCTTTTTAGCCTGACAGAGAAAGATAATAGAGGACAGGGAATGAATATACCACATGTTTCAGCTTGTCCGCCATGTTTTTCGATTTCACAGAGCAGCAAGTCCCACCTCTCTAAGATTCTCACTGGTCAACGGATGCAAAAGTTTAAATGTTCCCAACTTTTGGTTGCATGATGGAGCTTCACTATCGAAAACCTTTGCCTTTACCATGTCCATCCTTCTGATGCACCATCCCCGTTGAAATCATTGCATTGGCAACTTTCTCTGACGCAGCATTAACTCTGGTGTGTAGGCACACTTAGACAATGTTCACATACACTCACCTAAAGGATTATTAGGAACACCATACTAATACTGTGTTTGACCCACTTTCGCCTTCAGAACTGCCTTAATTCTACGTGGCATTGATTCAACAAGGTGCTGAAAGCATTCTTTAGAAATGTTGGCCCATATTGATAGGATAGCATCTTGCAGTTGATGGAGATTTGTGGGATGCACATCCAGGGCACGAAGCTCCCGTTCCACCACATCCCAAAGATGCTCTATTGGGTTGAGATCTGGTGACTGTGGGGGCCATTTTAGTACAGTGAACTCATTGTCATGTTCAAGAAACCAATTTGAAATGATTCGAGCTTTGTGACATGGTGCATTATCCTGCTGGAAGTAGCCATCAGAGGATGGGTACATGGTGGCCATAAAGGGATGGACATGGTCAGAAACAATGCTCAGGTAGGCCGTGGCATTTAAACGATGCCCAATTGGCACTAAGGGGCCTAAAGTGTGCCAAGAAAACATCCCCCACACCATTACACCACCACTACCAGCCTGCACAGTGGTAACAAGGCATGATGGATCCATGTTCTCATTCTGTTTACGCCAAATTCTGACTCTACCATCTGAATGTCTCAACAGAAATCGAGACTCATCAGACCAGGCAACATTTTTCCAGTCTTCAACTGTCCAATTTTGGTGAGCTCTTGCAAATTGTAGCCTCTTCCTATTTGTAGTGGAGATGAGTGGTACCCGGTGGGGTCTTCTGCTGTTGTAGCCCATCCGCCTCAAGGTTGTGCGTGTTGTGGCTTCACAAATGCTTTGCTGCATACCTCGGTTGTAACGAGTGGTTATTTCAGGCAAAGTTGCTCTTCTATCAGCTTGAATCAGTCGGCCCATTCTCCTCTGACCTCTAGCATCAACAAGGCATTTTCGCCCACAGGACTGCCGCATACTGGATGTTTTCCCTTTTCACACCATTCTTTGTAAACCCTAGAAATGGTTGTGTGCGAAAATCCCAGTAACTGAGCAGATTGTGAAATACTCAGACCGGCCCGTCTGGCACCAACAACCATGCCACGCACAAAATTGCTTAAATCACCTTTCTTTCCCATTCTGACATTCAGTTTGGAGTTCAGGAGATTGTCTTGACCAGGACCACACCCCTAAATGCATTGAAGCAACTGCCATGTGATTGGTTGATTAGATAATTGCATTAATGAGAAATTGAACAGGTGTTCCTAATAATCCATTAGGTGAGTGTCAATTAGGACTCGTTTGTGCGGTCGGGAACAACTAGATGGCATGTATCATTATGGTTCAGAAGGCAGGGGCCTCAAAACACTTTTAAAAGTTGAACTTTACACGGTATCTTCACATTTCAATGCTCATGTCCCATGAAAAACTGAAAAAAGATGATATCCAAGATGACCATTGATGGTCTAATGACTAAACTGCAATCAAGAGTCAAGTGTTATTACTGTTAATTATGCAGAATTACTGCCTGAGAATCAAGAATACATATCAAATTCTGTTTAACTATATTTATAACTCATTAATGTACAAGTCAGATATTTCTTACTTTCTCACAAAGATGCTCTTTCTCTAGAGGGTCCTGTCTGTGGGAACTAAACTGTAGAGAGAGAGAAAAAAACAAAAAAATGCCTGCTTTTTGGGAGCTTGAACAAACAAATATGAACATCAACAAATAATGTTACACAAGTTAACCATTTCATTAGCATATGACATCTCAGGTGATCCGATCTGAAGAGATCTGCACAAAATACAGGTGTAAATGTGGACCGATTTACATTTTAAGATCCGTTCACTCAACACAAGTGGTCACAAGAGACACATTTGAGATACTGAACATGGAAATACAAGATGTAAACTTCAGTCTGTCTCAGTGGACCAATTATGATCTGATCACTCAAAATAGATGTTAACTCTAGGTTTAAACCGGGCCAAACTGTATTTTGAGGACAAATTCGCCAAAAAATGCTGATATTATTGACATATGACAACGAATAACACAAAGTCTCAAAATGGAAGTGACAGATGGTGGCATCTGTGACCTTGTAAAAGGTCTGTGGATCTTTGCATCTAGAAATGTACAAGAATAAAACTGGTTGGCTGCGAGACAGCAGTTCTGCTTGTCTAAAATCAATAACTAGTTAAGTGTCTCCATGATGACAGGAAGTGAGACTCAAACAGTCAAGCAGAGCGCCGTTTTTACAAGATTACTTGACATGAGTGGATCAGGATACTCTAAAACTTTCACAAGATGTTTTACTTCATTTTTAGGTGACTAGCTCCCTCACCTGGTCGAATAGAGCAAAAGTATCTGTGAGCAAAACTGCCTCAACGTCTCCTGTCCTAAAACCACTCTAATTGTGGGATGTTTTCAGTTGGTTTATAGATGTGTTTACAGATACAGTGCTAGTACTGGAACTTTTAACACATTACTATTGTCATATTTAAACTTTTTAAACAAAAAAAGGGGCAAAAATCTGGGTTTCAGTGAGACACTTACAATGAAAGTTAATGGGGGGGCAATCCATAAACGTTAAAATACTAATAGATTCAAGATTATAGCCACAAGACACAAAGAATATGTGTGTTAACATGATTTTAATGTGATAAAATCACTTTCTAACCTTTTCTGTGTAAAGATATAGCCACTTTTACAACTTCGTTGCAGTGATGACATAACGCCGAAAACCCAGTAGTAATCTGCCGCAAAAACTATGATTTAAACAACTTCAGATGAACTAATACACAATACGTCACAGAATCATTAATGTGAGTGCTTTTATAACATTATAAACGTCATATTTCTGCAAAAACAAACATAAAACACTCAAAAAAATGGCCCCATTTACCTTTATTGTTCCTCACAGTATCCTAAATATTTTCTTTTTTTTTTTAATGAGAGGTTGGAAGAGTCGAAATTCATTTTTATTGTAATCAACATTATGCCACAATTGCATGAAATGCCTATTCCTTTAAGGAACTGACGTCATTCCTTCGATTGATTCAAGTTTCAAAAAATATTGCTACTTCTCCAGTCAAAGTTTCCCCTCTACAAGTAGGTAACGTCTTAATGTTGTTATTAGTATTAAGATATATATATTTTTAACTTTCCAAAAAGGGAATGATACGATTTATTTTGAATTTTCTCTCACCTCAGAAAAACGCGCCATTCCTGTCAGTCATACGCATGCGCTCTTCCAGTGCGCGCGCTGGTGTAGAAGCGCGGGAAGGGCCGAGCAAAAGCATGAAACATCCGGCATCTTCACATATAACGTCGATATTTGAATTAAATGATCAATTCACAAGTTGTCTTATTGTTCACTAAATAAAAACATCTCTTCAAATGTCTGTTGACATACTGTGTTGCCTTCCGAAAATATGTAGACATAAAACGGGTAATAAATAAAATAGATAAAAAATGTAGTTATTTGATTATAATACAGCAAAAATGTTATTTGATGTGCTTCACTGATGTTGTCAACATCTTGACTTGAGCTTGCAAAAAGACCACGTGACTTGAATACGACTTTTACTAATTGTCCGACCCCAACACAGAAAAATACATGTATTTTTTTTTTTTAAATGTTAGTACTTTTATTTCCATACATTTTATTTTAGACAAATTACATTTTGTGTGTAACAGCAGAGATTGCAGTTCAGAGCAGTTCCAGCTTTCTTTCAGTTTGCATATTTACAATTTTAGTTTTGAGATGGCAGGAGCAGCAAATTCTATTAAAAAAATAAATAAATTACAAATATATTTGTAGACAATTTATTTTTTCGTTCCCAGATAAACAAATTCACTAGCATACAAGCAGGTCACCTCCTTTCACTCACTGGCACATTTGCGTGACACCGCTCTGCTAAACATTAGATAAGGCTTTTCATCACCAGTGATTTAAAACATTATTCAAGTTTTCAGATGGCATTTTTAAGTGTAAAACCCTCAAACAGCCTCTGTTTTATGTGTGCCCAACCAGAATATACCAATATGGTAATTTACCAACTTAATCTAAAGTTAGCTATATTTTGAATATTTAGTTAAAAACTTATTGAGTCCAGTTATACAGAACCATGACTTACTACAAGTAATTAGTGCAACTTAATTCACTAAACATCGTCATCTTGGCACTAAAACATCTACAAGCACATTTGCTGAAATAACAGTAACAGATGAGGAAGGTTCACGATTTTCCAGCAGAAATATAATAAACAGAAATAACAGAACTGAAATACTTTTAGAAACTGAAAGCATAGCACTAAGCGTCATCAGTCACAGCTAACACACCACTTGCTCTCCGTCAGGGTCCAAATATTTAGCCCTGGACACTCTTTACATGCAGTTACTGGTTTAATACTCTCTTTCCTCTTTGATGCAGCACATTTGTGGTTAGATGTAAAAATGATTATAATTCTGTCCCTTTAAATGTTGTCTTTCACCCTCATTCTAACCCAACAAGAGATGAATAAACTGTCAAATACAGATTTTTGAAAATACATAATTATGAAAATGTACCATTATTAAATTAACACAATACATCCAGATTGAACCATATGTAACCGGTCCTACTCGACCCACTCAGAGCGGGATTCAAACCGGGGTCTCCGCCATGGGAGGCAAGCACGCTAACGAGGAGGCTAAAGGCTACAGCCTCTAGCGTCAGTCACTAGTGCACCTCTTGAGGTTTACACACTGCACAGCTCTCCACATGTTGCTATTGTTAAACATACTTAATAAAAACTGCCAGAAATAAAATAAAAAATCTAAATTGACAAGCTTTGTGTGTGTGTGTGTGTGTGTGTCGATGACGTCCATTTAAATGTTCACCCAAAAAAAAACTATAATTCTGCCATTTACTAAATAAAATATTTTATAAAGATGAAATATTTGGATGAATCTCTGCAGAAATGCAAATATGAATTTGAGGAGGATTTCTGGTGATTAACGACTGTTTGTCACACGTGCACGCACTTTAGACAATTATTTTTATTTATTTATTTATTTATTGGAGCTGAATTCAATTTCATTGTGTGAGAAAAAGCAGCTTGAACCTCCAGCTAACATTTCTTTTTATTTTCCACAGAAGTCAGTCAGATTTGGGATGACATGAGGGTGAGTAAATGGTTGCAGCTGTTTCATTACGATTGGGTGAACTATCGTTTAAACCTCTTGTCACATTGCAGTAGAATGATTTGAGAACAGGTTGTTTTTTTAAATCATACGTAAATTCATAAATCTACAAATCGTCTATAATCTAATGTCAGAAAAGATGAGCGTAAGGCCGTCGATAGATATTAGTAGATCCATATTATTAAGTCCTGATGTCCCATGATTCATAGCTGCGGCGCTCCTGCTTTACAGGAGCATGCTATGGAAATATTCCTAGAGTCACTCCAGCTATTTTGGATTGGACCAACTAAACGCCTGTGTGTGTGTGTGTGTGTGTGTGTGTGTGTGTGTGTGTGTGTGGTAAGACAGATGGCTTTGTCGCTGTCAAGAGTGGGTGTCCAACGGGAGAAGGTGAAGAGGTCAAAGTTCAGCTGATCACTCTGATGCCGAAGTATTTCTTCAGCTGTTCCAGGAAGACAAACGTCAGGATTGTGTGAGGAATCAACCGGATCCCAGCCGGAACTAAACCCTGCAATGTGAATGAACAAAAATGGAAATGTGCGTTTTCAAAACTATTCAAACCCACAGTATTTTACCACAGGAAGTGTCGATATGAAACAACGTCTAGTGCATCAGTACCTTGTAAAAGGCCAGTGGTCCAAGTTTGGCTGTTTCAGTCAGGCAGTGCATCACCCCCTAATGTAATGCAATACACAAGTTACAGGCTAAAAGAGTTCAGTATGAGAACTCTTATATCATGGTAATTGTATTATCATTGTATAGTTATTTCTGCAGGAAATCAAACACAAAAAAAAGTGTCATTTTACATAAACCGTGCAGTGATCCTATCAATTATACACTAAAATAAGTGAATACTGGAACACAAAATTAAAAACAAAGGAAAGATGCTTCATCTCATTTTTATATATATATGTACTTGATGGACATAAAAAAAAATAATAATAATTGTCAGAAATTCACTTTTAGAAGCAATATTTTGATTTTCAGGGGCATTTTTTGCCGTTATGATGGCATGGGTTTTTATCCAAGCCAAGTATCAACACATTTCAACACATTTATGCCATAATATGTCAAACTAAAACTATAATACAATATTAAGAACTATATCAGATGTTACAAATAAAAAACAAAAATTATTACGAGGGCATTTGTTTTGCACATTTTGCATTTCAGGGGCATTTTTGTTTGGCACTTTTGCCCCAAGCATCCCTTAATTACTGACCTTGGTCATTAGTGCTGAGTTTTTACGATTCAATCCCGATTTCGATTAGATATTGATTCAATTGGGTATATTTCGGTTACAATGTCCATTTCGCTTAATATTAAATTAATTCTCTTTCAGCTGTTAAATACACATGGGGCCTTCTAACCTTCTAGCGCACACCTCTAGGTATAATTCGAAAATATAAAATGTTAAACAATATATTTGATCATATTGGAACCTTTTAGTCTATTCCATCAATGAATGTCTTGCCATTGCATATTAGAGTGCATATATATTTTTTGTTGATATGCATAATAAGTCTCTTTAAGACTACCGGCATCAGCCACTGAGCACACATTAATAAGAAAGGACGTGCATGCTTTCTTTTGCGCATCCATGCTATATGTGATTACAACCGAATGTTCCTTTACAAATGGATGCGTGGATCTCGTCTTTGGACACCGAATGAGATATGAGAAGATAAGGAGTGAACGATTTGAAGAACTCACTCTGTATTCTCCTTTAGAGTTCATTAATCGCGTCTTCAACACGTCCAGCGGCTGACAGAGGAATGTTGCACAACCTCCCTGTAACAAAGAGAAAGACAGATCACTGATGTACATAACTAACAAGAATCATTCAACATGATGAATCCAATCCTGTCAGATAATCAAAGCAATCTCACTGCCGACTGGCCATTCAGTGGCCTTCATACTCACAGCAATGAAGCTGGACAGGAAGTGGGTGAGAATGTTATCTCCCATGAGTCCAGTTCCCAACACCAGCTGCTTCGCCTGGTCATAGCATGCCAACTGACAGAGAGAGAGAGAGATTATCAGGATCCACATCATCAACAATCCCACTCCGGTCATTCCCAGAATGCACTGCTTCCTTACCTGTCCGACAGTGACCAGAGCTCCTCTGCTGGATGCCATAGTGGCACCTGAGAACAACTTCCTGGTGCCCTCTGACAGCAAGAGAGAATAAAGACTTATAGAAATGTATGTTCAGAGATACAGCGACCCCAGCAACTATTTGGGACACTTAAAATCAAAACTGACCCATTTAGAGAGGTCAACAAGTTTCATTAGTAAAAAAATGCCAATTCCTGATATGGGATTTTTACATCAATAGTTACATCGTTACACGTGCAAATGTCTGTTCTGGATATCCACAAGATAACGTTCTAATTGTTGATATCTGTAAATGGACGTTGTTGAATGTGCATAAAATAAAAAATAAAAAGTTTTAGTCGGTCTATATTCTCAAATGTTAAGTCAAACGTAAAATGAGGGGGGCAAATGATTCAGCAGAAAGTTCACATGGTGTTACACTTGATTCCTCCTCCAGACTCAAGCGTCATAATAACCGTGAAATACCACATTGTGTTTTACTCAGTACAGTTGCATGTGGAGTCGCAATATTCACAGACAGCAGAGGTATCCGGCTGAACTCGGGAGTGAAGCGGCTCAGACTTTGACCACAGGTCATGGGGCGTTCAATCAGATGAAACAACAGACTGGAACCGAATGCGAGGATCTCTATTTACAAGTTGAACATCTTTCCTGACGAAGCTTTTAAACAACTCATTGCTTAATCTGAGAAACGCTGATCAGAGAGCAAGACGCAACGGCCAAAGACCTCCACCAACTTGTAAGGGGCTGTTCACACCGAACGCTTTTGCAACCATCCGTTTGTTTTTCTACGCAAACTCGCGCTAGATGAATGTCTTTGCTTCCCTTTGTTTTTTAGATGCTGTGTCTAATTCAAAATTCATATTGAGACACCTGCTTTGTTAACTGTATTTGCTGCGCTGCGTCTCGCCTTTATTAGCACAAGAATGTGTTCGATCTGAAGTCGTGGTATTACAGTGAGCATACATTTGGATCGATGGTAACAATCATGACTTTTAGACATTTGGGTAGGACTTGTGTATATTTTTGTCACATTGTTGTAACTGCTTGAGGTTAGCTTTAATGCTAGCATCCTCTCAGCCTTATCGGCAAACATACTGCTGTTCTCTATTAATGCAGCATCTAGTCAACAAATGAATTACGTTATAATGATATGCCAATGTGTACTGTAAACATATCTTTCATTGTTAATGTTTCAAACGTGTCAAAATAAACACCCTCCAGCACCGGACGCAACGGGGAAAAACTTTCGGTGTGGATTTTGGCAGATAACCGATAGTTCCAGAAATCGGTGAGTGCAAATGTTTTTTTTTTTATTAAATTAATTTTTTCAATTAATGCATTTTGTTCATTTCAACATAGTTGAAGTTACCTTATTTTGAAACAGTTCTTGGTAACTTGGTAATCTAAAGCATCAATTTAATTTACCAGTAATGGATTACTCGTTTTTTGAAAATATCAATTCTTAATTTTTTCGAGTAAATGTAATTTTCCTTTTTTTTTTTGTAGTAATTAATTGCCGATATCAACAATTAGCATTTTGACTAAATAATAAAGACTAAAAGACAAAGTTCTTACCCTCCCTCCAGACTCTGAAGAGTCCATCCAGCGCGTGTTTATAGCTACGAGACATACAGGCACGATTCAGATAAATCACATTTTCATTGTATGGACTGGAAAGATTCTGATGTTTAAAGACTCACTTTCTCCGCTGCTCTGGAGGCAGTTTCACATCGTTCTGCATCCTGATGAGAAGAATATAAAACACATTCAGGCCAGATGACACACAGATCAGCTACGAAAACAAATACACAAATAGCACAAAACTAACAAATGTGTTGAGTTATAACTATACACACCGGACATTAACCATATCTGCAGGAGTCCCGATGAAACCCCCCGTGAACCCTGCAGAGAAACAGAAAGTGTGTGAGTATCCGCGAGTTTGCGAAAATGCGTGAAAACTCTAATTAGCATGAATGCAACATATATTGTGTTGTGAATTGTGAATTGTGGTCCAACACGTTTCAGGATGCAACCTCTCACAGAATCCATATTGAGTAGCTAAAAGCGCCTTGGCGTAGAGTATGTTTCGGGCTTTAGTCTCAAATGGTGTGTGTGTGTGTTAGTGTGTTTACCGCCAAACGCTCCCAGCAACACTTTCTGATAGAAAGGCATCGGCCCTTGCCCGCCACTGCCCATCATATCTCTGACCGTTTCATAGATGGCGAACCGAGTGAGAGAATACGACATCTATAGAGAGAAAGAGATATTTGTATTTCGCTGAATTATTCAAGTATTCAGTAACACAACAGTACACGTAACAGTTTTTGAAGATGGAAAAGTTCATTTTGTGTCGAATGTGAAAAAATTAACGACTTCGGTACGTTTTTTATTCATTTGAGATAAAGACATTCATTCGTTTAGTGCGGTAGATTCAAGCGAACCGGCTTATAATAGAAGAATAGAAGCCTTTATTTTGGTCACACATTATACATACATTTTTGCATATATACAGTGAAATGTATTTGTTTTCACATATTCCAGCTAAGCTGAGGTCAGGGTGCAGGTCGGCCATGATACGGCACCCCTAGAGTAGATGGGTCAAGGGCCCAACAGAGCCACCCCTGCCCCAAAAATGTCCTTTTCCACTGCACATTACAACTCGACTCGTTTTTAGGGGTTTTCAACTGTGGATAGTTCCTGGTATCTGGTACTTTTTTAGTACCACCTCAGTCGAGGTTCCAAGCGAGCCGAGCCGATACTAAATGTGATGTCAAAATCCTGCAGATCACTGATTGGTCAGAGAGAATCGTCACTACCAGCGTCACAGGATTTCCGACACGGGACATCAACCCGCAAGTTTTAAAGTTAGCAACAGCGATAGCAGTATCATTTGTTCACGCGACTTTCGAATTGTAAAAAGAAATGTCAGTGCGCAAAACCACGTCATGGTCAATAAACGAGGTGCAGACGGTCCACTCGTTAGCGACGAACGAAACGACTCCAAACGAAAAAGTCTTTCAGGATGTGTCTCAGCTGTTGGCCGCACACGGATACCAGCGGACCGACCAACAGTGAAGGGAAAAGTAAAAAAAAAAACTTAAGTGACGACAGAACCATCAAGGAAAAGTGGAAGTGGTTTGACCAAATGGACGCTATCTAAATCGGCGAGCAATGGGAGGGAGAGTGCGCTGGACTGGCGTTGATCCATGATGGAGGATGGTACATTTTGTTACATTAACTCTATACTCTGCTTGAAAGCTTCACTTTATTTAGTTGAGCAGCTACTGGAAGCTTCTAAAACAACCAATTTAACTGTTACACTTGTGTAAAATCACCATCAACAACTGCTTTATGTAGCACAATGAGCTAGCAGCTAACAGCTAGCGCTCGTGTTATTGTTTATGGTCAGTAATGTTTGTCGCATTTAAGATGATGTTATGGCAGTATAGGCGGCACAAATATGATGATCATCCTATAATCCCGCCCACATTGAGGCGGCACTAAACCGCAGTGGAAAAGTGGCATATGAGTCATTCGGTGGAAGAACGCACGTTCAAGAACTGTCAACAGAACTGAAAGTCAAGGTGATTCAATTCTGAATTTCTGGTAAAAAATACTCCCAACCATAAAACTGCATGGAAACATTGTTCTCACACAATGTTTGACCCGTTGATGCTAACAGTCTTACGGCCGTTAATCTCACTTAACCATGAGATGAACTTTAAACTGAAGACTTCTGTCTGTTGTTACTATAACTCTTCTACTGATGTTGTTCAACAACAGGTGGCGTTCAAGACCTCTAAATGGATCAGAAGTGTGTTCATTTGAAGGCGACGGCTGTGTGTGAATTGAGTTCTCAGTATTCCCAATGTGAATACTGTTTCTCACCTGTCTGCAGAGGGAGGCACTGAGGCCGCTGTAAAGCGCCAACACGCCGTCGTTCCGGACCACGTGCATCGCCATGCCAACCATCTTCATCTTCACTTCCTGCTGCGTCTGCAGGTGCACCTGTTCAACACATCACCATTATAAACCTCAACATCGCAATCAGCAATTGTTCACTCTAAAGAGAAAAATAAACAGCTCGTTCATTCACATGAGAACAGAACGTACAAAACACAAAAGGCGCACACACACTAAAGGAACGCTCGTCTCTGGGTTGACTATATAATTAGGCTGTTTAAAACACATGAGAGGCAGTTCTTGTTGCACTGAAGGGAATTGTTGAGCTCAAGTGTGCAAAATGTGATACTAATTATTAGGTACCTGCCCCAACATGCAGGAACACGAATATAAAGCTCACATACCCATTGAGAAGCACAACTGAACTAACACGAACACTCTGTTCACTCTTCTGCACGTTAATGGTTTGGGGTAGATGCCAACAGTCGCTTTGACCATGCCAACCATCTAGGGCCAATAATTCAGGTCAGCAAGTTCCGAAATTGGGAATGTTCCAACAATCGGATCAATTTAAGCTTGATATTTTTACGAATTTATGCACAATGATGTAATATATTTAATTATAATATTTATTATACCTTATTTTAAAATGTATTTTAATTATAATATACAAAATGATTTATATTTGGGGGCCTTTCACAGTAAATATTGATATGAGATTAATTGTGAATTATGTAATTAATTCAATTCAAATGTGTAATCGATTAACAGCCCTATATGGTCAAATGTATCCTTTCTGCTTGTAATAAATTATTTTTAATGTATCATTTTTTTGTGTTGGATAGTGTTGTGAATTCAAAACCTCCACTTATGCTCTAAAAAACATTGCAACCCTAAAATATGCAACCCTAAATGCCCAGACTGAAATATTTTTCCAAAATTCACCCCAAAACAAAATATGCATAAAAATATAGCTATTTTATAACCAATGACTTAAAAAACACATTCAAGGAGGAGAAAAAAAGAACATTTCATCAATATCGGTGCTTGGGACTCTTAGATTGATACAACACTTACGTTGAAGTCATTAAAACTCATTTTTGAACCACTATACAGATTTAATATTAGCAAACTATAGTTTCGGAGAGTCGTTTAGGACTATCGTTTATCTACTTTGTGCATGACACATTGTTCCAACAACTGTTTACAGACCGATTGTGTCACTTTTAATTGACTATAATCACAATTCCAGTGTGTCAGAAGTTTACATACACTAAGATAACTGTGCCTTTAAGCAGCTTGGAGAATTCCAGAAAATTATGTCAAGACTTTAGACAATTAGCCAATCAGAACTGGCTAATTGAAGGTGTACTTGTGGATGTATTTTAACCCTCTGGGGTCGACGGACGTGCTGGCGCGTCCTGCTGGATAATTTCGTCATTACAGCAGACACAACTTAAAACATTTTTGTGTATACAGATTAGTGTAAGACATCATTAGAGACTATAAAGGGTCTACTTTTATTTGTTTACACTCACAATAACAACAAAATATTGTGCTTTTGTAGAATAAAGAAAATAAAAAGGGTGCGCTTTCAGCAGTCTCTGTGTTCGAGTATATTTCAGAAACACGTCACAAAAATGAACTGAAACTCCGTGAATACTGATCACACAAACACTGAAACATATGTCTAAAGAAAGCTTAAAATGTCTACTTTTAAATAAAACTATTCCAATTTAAAACAAATATTCTCCTGCAGTGTAATCCGTATGAAACAAAGCGATGTACAGTTTCTCCTGGCTCAGCTAATTATCTGTAATGTGATCACTCCCACCAGCAGAGGGCGTCATTCATACGCTAATGTACTGAGACGAACAACGCAAATGGTGAACGCCCCCGACTGTGCCTTAAAACAGAAAAGACAGCACGATACACAAGTGAGAAAACTCCTGGATAGTGATGAAGAGTTACAATTTTCCTCAGAAGAAGAGCGGGACTCCGATGAACGTTTGTATTTTGAAGAGAGACTTGATCCAGCCGAGGATACAATTTCAGACGAGTAAGTCAATTAGTTTTCATTAGTTGACCTGCTATTTTATATAAACATGAGAGGTCTAGTTATATTAGATATATACGGATAAAGCATTGCTCGCTTCAGACGTTACAACCAACTGTTCTTATGACATCAGTCAGTATGTGTGTTTGTGGTGCATGCTGGGAGTCACAACAAAATCTGAACCAATTGTGTATTTTATCTTCTCAGATAAACATGAGAGCCCTCAAATGATTCAAGACAGGAGAATACAAGAAGCCCTGAAAGCTCTCTCTCTTTCCCATTCATTCATATAGTGCCTCATTCATTAATGACATTATAGCTTATTTCCCTAACTTGCTTTGTGAAACTTCAGCTGAAGTATTCTCCAGTACCCCTGCAGAGGTGAACTCCAGCACTAGGTCACGAGAGAAGTTTAAAAGATATTCAAGATCCACCAAACTGGACTCAACCGGTTCTGCACACAAACACACTCTTTGTTCACTGACCACACACACACACACACACACACACACACACACACACACTGTACAAGCAGATGGCAGACATGTGTCGAATGCACACGTGTGTAACTCCCCAAAAATCTGGACAAAAGTATGCATGGACTTCCATATCTCTTTATTACACAATCAAACACATTGACGCGCTGGTATGGGAGCATAGCAGAAACTGTACAATGCGTTCTCATTGATGCTGATCTTATAATATCACTGGCCTTTAATGTAAAAATAACATTTGATGCCTATAATTTTGAGTGTGCATATGAAATGTTTCTTTACTGCAAAACGGCAAACCAATAAAACAAGTGGCACGCCAGTTACAGCACCAAACAGAGGCTTCACTGCCTGAATGTCCTTCAACACGACCGCAGGAAACCCTTAATTACGGCTGGAAACCCGAGACTCAGAAACCAACCTATAGAAGACCCCAAAAGAGGGTGTAAAACTGATCCAAAATAGGCCAAGATCTTAAACATACTCGGATTAGGGATCAACCGATATGGCCAATTCAGATGTCTAGAATTCAGGGTTAAATAATTCAATTTAACTACTTTAATTGCTTAAATTAAATGTACACTAATTTTACACAAAATGTGCTGGGAAAGTATTTGTAACCAGAAAATGTTTATTATCCATTGACGAGGGTGTTAAAACATTATACCAATACATTTAAAGTGAAAACACTCACGTCTAGCTACTGGAGGTTTGCCGATAGTTCATTTTGCCGAAACCGATTTATCTAAGGTGGTGAAAAAGGCCAAAAACAGATTAAACAGCTGATAGTTTTTAAAAATTGTGCTTATACTTTCTATACTGTAATGCCTAAAGACAGAGACTACAGGCAGGCCGATATATCGGTTTTACAGATTAATCGATGTCGATATTTTCTTATCGATATATCATTTTATATAGTTTATCTGCAAAATTCTATGCCAATTTTCTTTATTATTTTATTCCGCCGTATTCCTCTGTGGCTGGAAGTATTTTTATTATATAATCAAGTAATCTAAATTGAAACTAGGGCATGCGAAGGAAAATTGACTATACGTTAACATCGTAAACATGCCCCATCAGCACATACACAGTCTCCAAATTCATATCTTGTGAATAATAGTACAAATTATTCTTAATTAAACCACATCTGGCGGATAAGTACACTTTAAAATGCTTCATTTGGTAAATTCTTAAATATAGAGCCTTGTAATGGAGCCAAGACTCTGTCATTTCAAAATAAGAGTCCCAAGTGTGTGTTGGTCTGGTTTATAGTTAAAAGTAATTCATTTTGGACTCTTGTAGCCTCGGAGTCCGTTCCTGTGACAGTCCGAATTTTTTTTTTTTTTATTTATTTTTGCATTCTTAAATCAAATTTAAAACTATCGGCCAATTAATCGGTTGCCTGCATTTTTCACCACCTCAGTTATCGGTCTGCCCCAAATAGAGTCTTCAAGAATAAATAAAATCCCATATGTATTTTATTAATCAAACAAATTCCAATAATAACGAGAAGAAAAAAAGATTTAGTGCATAACGCAGGACTTTTATCTATAAACATGCACGAAACACATCAGGGACTCCTATTTTGAAATGACGGACACTTGGCACGTTACAGTGCAAATGAAGCCATTAATAGCCAATGCATTTCACCAGATGAGGTTTAATGAGGAATACGGTTTATTATTTTTCACAAGATATGAATTATGATACACAATGTATGTTCTGATGAGGCACGTTACTGTATGAAACATTAACTGATAGCTGCAAAAAGCAGCAATCGGCCCCGATTAATTGGTAAAACCGCTATATCGGTCTAGCTGCACAAGCTCAGCTGGCCAAACACTTGCATCTGTGTATGTGTACTTGTGTACAGTATGTTTCTGGCCTTATATTAACTGACCAGATAATCTCAAAATGACAAAATAACCTCCAATGTATCAGCCTAGCTCATACTGTATAATGGTCTATAACCGTCTCAAACTGATCTCTGATCAGACTGCAGTAACACTGATACATTTACACTAATGCGTTTACATGGTTAAACCACGAGAAGGGCATGCACTTTATTTTTTAGCAAAACTATGGTGCCGCCATAGTCAACCTTGAATGTGGACCACTTCCGGTATGTCCAACTTCCAGCTGTTGTAGCGATACAAAAATATGACATTATTTCAGGCTGGCAATAAATGCCGAAACATTATTATCATTAACTACGACTGTCATAAACCCATCCGCGCCATCTGATACACCCCCACAAACTTTGCACTAAAACTGCATCTTGTTTCATCTTGGCAAATCAATAAACACATTTTACTCTCAGTTCTTGTCAGATAGCGCTCGCGCTTTCCTAGCGGTGTATAGTAAACAGACACGCGGATAAAAATTCAGCATGGCTTACAAAACTGGATATAAATAAAGGCATCATCTGAGGTTATGCAGGTACATATGAACGGAGGATCACATGGAGACAAGAAACACTGCATCGTCACGATCTCGGTAAATTAAGAAGCACATTTGATTACCGTCTCTTCAATAAAACTGATAATCTGATACAAATCTGACGAAAGTAGGCCTAACTTTAAAAAGACCGTCATAGAATCACTCAACTGACGTCTAACGCGACGCGACGCGCGTCTCACCTTGACCAGGTCCAGCGGGTGCGTGCAGCAGGCGGCTCCGCAAGACGCGAGGCCACCGAAATACCACCGCGACATCCGTTTCTCCGTCATCTCTCCTGTTTCCGTGAATTCCCCTCGCTCTCTGACAGTACCCGACGCGTCCCGACTTGTTAACTACGGGGTGACGCGTTTGAACACCGTGCGATTGCGTGTAGGGATGATCTCTTGAATCTTCAACCTCGTCCGTGAGTAGTGAGGTCGCGAGCGTGCCGGTTATTCCGATGTGCACGAGCCATCTCAAGTGCGTGGCGTGCGTGACCGAAGCGCTTGGACAAACACGCGTCGCAAAGTTCACTAGCAGCCAATTGCTCGCGCGGGATCAGGAACGGCCTCCCGGTGCACCGGATGCACCTCCTGCCGACACACGCGCGCGCGCGTTATAATGAACACCGAAAGAGAAAAACATCCACGCGAGTGTTCAGTGCTTCTGTACTAGCCTCAGTGCGAACAGCTGTTCACTCTTAAAGAGACAGTAATCGCTAGGCTAATGAGTGCGCGGGAAGGGTGCACTGTCTCTTTAAGACGAGTCTCTTCCGCATTCTAATGCGGGGATACATTGTATCAACTACAAAAGAGCAGCACTAGAGTGGTTTAATATTGTTTAGTGCTACTAATCTCCTTACCAGAACCTTTGCCTTTCAAGTGCTGCAATCATCAACAAAACTACTTTGAAGTTAGATATCTATAGTCCCTTTGGCAAGTAAATAATTGACAATTAATCTTAATATTTTGCAGATGGGCCCTTACACTATTTTGTGTATGTGTACCAGTTAGATTAATGTCCTCTATATTTATAGTAATGTAATAATCTATCTGGTAGTAGTTATTGGCTACATGGCAGTTCTGAAACAAAACAAGTACAAGCGATGCATAATCATGTCGTTTCTAAGATCCAGACATCAGTATTGTTTCCGTCAGCAAGGCACTGCCTTGTAAGGGTTGTTCGTGCAAGTAAAGTGTTGCAAGAAACCTTGAACTAAAAGTTTCAACATTGTAAAAGCACAAAGAGTTCAAGAGGAAATTGATGTGTGAAGAAATGGTGTATGGTGAAAAATCTTAGCGGCTAGTTTCTATGATTAAAAACATGTCAAAGTTGATTGTCCAGAACCGTGAGATTGGATCCTCAGTTATGGAGGCTTTGGCTGACTCTGTTATCTTGTGGACGTTTGCAGTACTACACTTTCTATTTGGCCATCGTGGACTGAAATATTGAAATATAATATTGTGCTTCTGTGAATAAGGTCTAGCGGCTGTCATTGATTTGTCAGGTGTTTGTTTGCAGGCTGTAAATGTTCTTTGTTTCCATGGTTATATTTTTAGATATTGCGCATTTATTGCATCTGGATGGAGCAAGTCAACGCAGTTTACTGATAATGTAGAAAGATGATAAAACATTCAGGGCTTTACTGAAAGCATTAGTGGCTTCAAGCCTAATGGCCCACCCCTAGCGTCATTAGCGCTTTTCTGTGTCAGACTCTGCCTTCCCTACCAAGGAGGAAGCGGGAACCAGTGAACAATCAACCAAATGTTTAATTTCAAACTCAAATTCAAACAGTACAACGAAACAGATGCACAGACATGTGTGTCTCTCTCTCGCTCTCTCTCTCTCTCTCTCTCTATCTAACTGGCATCTTCGGCTCATCTTTATCCCCCTCCCAGCTGATTAGGACGATTCCGTGCCAGGCGTGCATCCTCACAGCCCGGCCACGCCCTCCTCCTCTTCACACACCTCCACCACCTGATTCAGGCCAGGGAAACCAACGGCTTGACATACTCCCCTCCCTATGCCGCCATTCGGTCCTCCGCGATGGCGAGTAGTAGCACTGGACCTTGTCTCCTGAAAGATGTCAGCGACTCCTCTGCATCCTGGTGGACAGCAGCGCGCTCCCCCACCCCATGGTGGACGGTAGCAGCTCCTCCGCCCGCTAGCGACCGGCAGTGACTCCTCCGCTTCCTGCCGGATGGCAGCGCGCTCGCCCACCCCCGGTGAAAGGTAGCAACTCCTCCGCCCGCTAGCGACCGGCACACAAGCATAAAGATAAGTGCTGGAATATCAGCCCCAGGCAGCCAAACTGAGTCTGTATTTGGTATTACTGATAATGTAGAAAGGTGATAAAAACATTAGCAGCATTACTGAAAACATTAGGGTATTAAGCCCGAGTGGCCCACCTCTAGTTTTGTTAGCGCTTTTCTTACATGTGCGCAAATACGTAAAAATTATTGCTAGGATAGCAGCCACCAGCTTAAGGCTTAAGTTCTGGTGTCAAACCCCTAGCATCACAAATGAGCATTTCATTAGCAACACAAACTAATGGGTTAGAATCCCCGGCAACACACTTATACTGGTATATACTGGTATATAAAGGTATACAACGTACGTCGAATGCAGTGTAGTCACTTTGGATAAAAGCATCTCAATAAAAAAACCTGTGATGACTGTTTTCATGCAATGGTTATAAAGAGGATTAATGGAACTCAACCATATTCTCCACTTCCTCCAGCATTATGACGTCATGGGATTCTGGAACACAGTAGACACACTGTTTATTGTCCCTGTCCTGTATTCTGCTATTGTGTTGTGTGATTACTGCCAACGCATTACACACACTTACATACCAGGCATGCATGTACAGTCAACACACGTAAACACATGCAAAATAAACGATTACATTAGGTTTATTAGACACATGTAGAATATAACACATCAATAAATAAATATTTCACAATTACAAGATAATATGAAAGTATTAATTATATTGAGCACTGACAAAAGCAAATAAAGAAAAAACAACATGTGAGACGAATAATAAAATCAAATTCAGAGGAAACAAATTACAGACCTTAAAGTCAACATGAAATCAAAATGGACCCTGTTTACTTTCTTAATGCATGTTTCTGGTCTTATTGAGAATGAAACATCCATGTTATCCAAAAGAAAAAGTGTTTGTAACTTGTAAGTAAGTACATAATGACAGAATTTTCATTTTTGGGTTTTATGGGCCGTCCAGAAATCATTTATCTCTTAATATCTGCAGATTAAATCTTTTAAGATATGCCAGGATGAAGTCCTCAAATGCTCCTTTACACAAACACCTTCTCCGGTTTACTCTCTGTGGTCGTGGGAGGAGGGTTCACTTTCCCCCGTCTTCCAAAAACAGGCATGGCTGGAACCCCAGGGGAGGCGGAGCCTAGATATGAAACAGCCCCGCCCACCAGCATCAGCACAGTCACACCCCATCCCAGATAGAGGGCGGGTCCCAGTTCACGTTTAAGCGGGGCGGCGACATTCGGGTCGTAGAAATCTCGTATCACCACATATGCAGTCCAGCACACCGGTAAAAGGAAAAAAAACGCAGCCAGGAGGAAAAGTATCGCCCCTGCCCTCACCAGCCGAGTTTTAGACTCATGAGCATCACCCAGACAGCGTGTACACTTCAGACCCACCACGCAGAGTGGGACGGCAAACAAACAGAGGAGGAGGGACAACACGCAGAGGGCGCGGCACGTCTGGGTGGAGCCTGTGAGGGCGAGGCCGGAGTCGTAGACTTTGCATTGCAGACGCCCCCACTGTGACAGGCAGGTCATCCAGAGCCCCTCCCACAGCACCTGAGAAACCACCAGCTCATCGCCTACAAATGCTGACACACGCCACCAGGGGGTGGCACACACCAGAATCCCAAATGCCCAGCCGGCCACGCCCAGCACCAGACCCATCACCTGAAGGCCAGTGTTTGCCATGACTGCTGGAGAATTAAGAAGTGCCGTTAGGTGCTTCGGGTTTCAGGAATGTATTTATTTGTATTAAAGAAAATTTGTCTCCTATTTGTTTATCCAAAATGAGGTTCAGGGCAACTTTGGAGAGGAGCAGTTTTTGGATCCTTCCTTGAAAAAAAACACGATAATAAGAGACATTAACAGGTGCATCGTTGCAAAATATCTTAACTATGATACTATAAGTTATAGTGTCTTCTTTAGTAATAACATTAATACTCAGTAAGTTTTTAACAGTGTTTTTTAAGATAATTTCCCATCTCAACATCTTTTACTTTAACATGTAAGGCTTAAGATAGTGTGTTGGTTTGCTTTTTATCATGCATCATCCATCACTACTATCATCATTTTTGTTATTAATGCAGCATAAGTATTATTATGAACAATCCAGACATCATTTCTATTCACTGTGAGTTCCATAAAATATACTTACTAAAACAGTTATAGAAATATCTGCATTCCTTAAGTAGTTTAGCATTGATGAACTCAAATATTCATTCACAACAACATAATCACAAATCAAACTCAAAACACGGTGATATTATTCAGAGATATGGTTGAATGATTTCAGAAGCTACTCACTGTGTCAGAGACGTGGTTCTGTGTGTGTCCGAGCTGATGTGGTCTGTGTTTGTAGAAACACACTCTTTGTTTTCATATGTAGGAGTAGATTAACATCTGACTGCTCAGAGCATCAGCTCATAATTATGTCCACACACACACACACACGGATACAAAGTAACAGCTTGCACTTATGCAGGCGCCTACTCACGCATGAGAGAGCGGCCGCACACATACGCAAACACCTACATACAATGCAAATGCATGTATACTCACTCGCATGCACATCAACGAATAAACACATTCCTGCAGTTGTTCTTTTCACTCCATAGCAGTAGGTGGCAGTATGTAAGACTAAGATGTGGGGAATGCTCCCTCTCTCAAATGTTGATCTCGTCTAGGGCACCAAAAGTGTCAGAAATGGCTCCGGAGGTTCCAGTTTCTTCCATTCATTTTAGTACAAGTCTGGTCACTATTAGAAAACCTGACCGGGTTGTTTCCTGAATACATCTGACACCTTGTCCTACATTTACATTTATGCATTTGGCAGACACCAAAAGCAACTTACAGTGCATTTATTACAGGGACAATCCCCCCCCCAGAGCAACCTGGAGTTAAGTGCCTTACTCAAGGACACAATGGTGGCATCTTAGTGGTACTGGGGCTTGAACCCCCAACTTTCTGGTCAGTAACCCTGAGCCTCAACCACTGAGCCACCACTGTGATGCTGTCAGAGCAATCCCATACTGTCTTCTCACTGAAGTTGCGTATGGAGATACATTTTCTACGGCAAACCCCAAGGGGAAAAATACACAAGCACACACGTACACATGTTTTACATTTACATTTATGCATTTGGCAGATACTTTTATCCAAAGCGACTTACAGTGCACTTATTACAGGGACAATCCCCCCGGAGCAACCTGGAGTTCAGTGCCTTGCTCAAGGACACAATGGTGGTGGCTGTGGGGATTGAACCAGCAACCTTCTGAGTACCAATGTATTATACAGAGCACTTATTACAGGGACAATCCCCTGAAACAACCTGGAGTTCAGTGCCTTGCTCAAGGACACAATGGTGGTGGCTGTGGGGATTGAACCAGCAACCTTCTGAGTACCAATGTATTATACAGAGCACTTATTACAGGGACAATCCCCCCGGAGCAACCTGGAGTTCAGTGCCTTACTCAAGGACACAATGGTGGTGACTGTGGGGATCAAACCAGCAACCTTCTGATGACCAGTTATGTGGTTTAGCCCACTACACCACCACCACTTATGTTCACGCGTTACTCCTGTTGAATTGCCGAGGAGCCAAAAAATACATTTTGCACATTTAAAAAAAAAAAGTAGGTATCATTATTAAACCGAGTTATTTCATCAATGTCTGTTCTAATGAATCTGACACAGTTTAAGAGCGATTTTAAAGGTGTCACAGGGTTGCCCATGTTAACGTGGGACATTGGGTTGAATGGGAACTGGCAGAGCAGTAAATCGTCTTTTATTTGCAACACTTAAAATGCATCATAGGCTGATATATGTGTAACGGAGTTTAAATAATGCTGTTAAATTCATGCATTAATTGGGAAAACTCGACATTGGCTGTTGCGTCACTCGCATTTGTGTGCGTGATATTGCGGGCGGAACTACCTTACCACCAAAAGAGTCTCATATCTCTCGCTGCTGGTAAGTCGCATCAATAAGCGCTGCTTCATAAAAACTGAGTTTAGATGGTTTTCAAGTGCAAAGGCTGGACTTTTATATTACACACAAGTTTACTTCATTTGACTGTCAGTTACTAGTTCTGCCAGTCGAGTCAAATGTGTTATTTGCAATGATAAAATGGAGAGTGTGTGTGTGTTAACCTGCTTGTGAACTCCAATTCTCTGTTTATTTTCATTTAAGACATCTTAACTCTTTCCCCGCCAGCGTTTTTAAAAAAAAGTTGCCAGCCACCGCCAGGATTTTTGACGATTTTCGCTAAACTTTAATGGCCCGCAGAATATTTTCTTCCATGAATATATGAAGATGCTATATATCACAATAAAGATCTGAGCCTCTGCTTTTAGCCAAAAACAATTTTTATTTTGATTTTATTTTATCTTCATTTGTTCTTTTTTTATTGCGACTTGAACAGAGGTCGGTTTTGTCAAAAAACAACATTTCAGACAAAAAGCTGATAAAAAGGCATGTTTATGTCTGATATTTTGAGCTTCTCAATACTCCACTTCTTCATGTTTGAGACGATCGCAGTCTGTTTCTTTGATCAAAGAGTTGCGTACTCTTTCAAAACATGCGCAGGGGTCTTCCTTACCGTATAACACCTAAAACACGGAAACCCGGAAAATTCCGTGTTTGGCGGGGAAAGAGTTAAGCAACGTGATGCACTGTACGCTAACCAGCTTTTGGTCGTGTTTGTCTCAGGTATGTTTTATTCAGATTTGTCATGTTCTGTGTAAAAATGTTAGCTAAATTGAGTGTTAGCATTAACACACGTGCTATGTGCTCGCACGTGCTGAACTGTGTAACTGCGCAATTTTAGGTCTGCGTTCTGCACTTTCAATATTTCATTTATATAAAAATATGTAAAATGATGGTTACTTAAGTTTATAGTTTCTTTGTATTTATGTGAAGTGATAAGAGAAATGAGAACAGAGACAGTGATTTATTTTTTCTTTAATGTATGTTTTATTTGGAGTTTTATTCCACTATATGTTCACGATCACTTTGTAAAAATGTATATCGAGCAGAGTCTCATATCTCTCGCTGCTGACGTCTTAAGCAACGTGATTTTGGTAACCAGCTTTTGGTCGTGTTTGTCTCAGTTCTGTCTGTCTCAGGCCCAGTAAAGTGAATTCTTGAGTGACCATCCACCTGCTCTCAGTGTGATTCCATCCACACAAACACACACAGTCACATATGTGTCACTAATATATTTTCAATTGCTTATTTCTTTAGAACGAGTAACAGTTTGCGTAACTTTCTCCAAACTTTAAAGATTGACACTGAATCTGACAGCCAGCAAATACAGTAAAATCTCAATATATTGACTTCTCTGAGAATTACTGATAAATAAATGTGCAGACGTTGGACCTCCAAATCGATCCCGCTCCAGAGTACAGGCCTCGGTATAACACTCATTCCTTCGACGAAAAAAATCAAGTCCTACCATCACCCCCCAGTGAGACAAAACCACGACTCAGTGAAGACCAGTCCTGTCTGGTCCAGTGAAGGTGGGTTTGTGGCCGTAGGCTGACGTTGCTGCCGGTGATGTCTGGTGAGGACCCGCCTTACAACAGTCCTACAAGCCCTCAGTCCAGCCTCTCTCAGACTATTGCGGACAGTCTGAGCACTGATGGAGGGATTGTGTGTTCCTGGAGTAACTCGGGCAGTTGTTGCTGCCATCCTGTACCTGTCCCACAGGTGTGATATTCGGATGATCCTGTGCAGGTGTTGTTACACGTGGTCTGCCACTGCGAGGACGATCAGCTGTCCTTCCTGTCTCCCTATAGCGCTGTCTCAGGCGTCTCAGAGTACGGACATTGTGATTTATTGCCCTGGACACATCTGCAGTCCTCATGCCTCCATGCAGCATGTCTAAAGCACGTTCACACAGACAAGCAGGACTCTGGGCATCTTCTTCTGGTGTTTTTCAGAGTCAGTATAAAGGTATCTTTAGTGTCCAAAGTTTTTATAACTGTGACCTTAATTGCCGTCTGTCAGCTGTTAGTGTCTTAACGACCGTTCCACTGGTGCATGTTCATTAAGTGTTTATGATTCATTAATCAAGCATGAAAACATTGTTTAAACTCTTTACAATAAAGATCTGGAAAGTTATTTGTATTTTTACTAAATTATCTTTAAAACACAGTGTCCTGAAAAAGGGACGTTTCTTGTTTTGTTTTTGTATATATAGGCCTATATAATGTAGTTATTTTCTGTTATTTATAGTCATGCATTGTTCATTTGTATAGTTATTAATTGTAATTCATTGCATTTTTGGTTAATATATTGTTAAATATTTTGCATTTTGTGTAATTAATATATTCCAGTTTTAAGTGCATATATTCAAATTAGTTGAAGACTGTTTTGTGGTGTTATACTTTGGGTCTACCCGACTAGATCAAACAAAAGTAGGCTGTTAGTTCTGCCATAAACCAGCAGGTGGCAAATAGATTTAATGGGTGGTGCTGCTTTTACAAGGAAACAGGCAGCTTAATTTTCACTTTCATTCCTGCTTGTACTTTCCACAGAAAAACACAACAGACCACAGAACTGCGAGTAAGAATGGCATCGGCATATAAAGGTCAGTTAACATTACCTACAATAATCCTAGACTACAGCTCATTTCATAGAAGACTGAGAGGTATATATATTATGCTCTTGGTTTCTAGTATTTGAGTAAAGCACTGTATCTAATGGATGTGTTACAGCTTTATCTAAATATACATTTATCTTCCCTCCATTATAACATCTGTATATAACTATAGAATGATGTTTCAGTACATACAGAATTATGCTGCCAATATAATGGAAAGCTGTTAAACTTGAACAACTATTCATATTCATAAGACATACAGTGTCCGTGACAACGCCTGTCAGCTGCCCTCAATGAAACTAATAATAGTTCATGTTTACTAACTTGAAAGGTGAGAAACACCCATGTTGACCGCGGTGCACTAATTAAATAATGTTTTATCACTCATAATATAACATAATTGAATCAGTTCAGGACGGATACATTGGCACTATTGATGTTTTTGGTTTTGACAGGGGTATAAGGGAGTTGACTTTGTGCTTTTATGCAAACAAGCCACTGTGCCTCAACATAGTTTATTTTACATATATTTTCTTTAAGGGATTGGCTATTGCATGCTTTCCCCATAAAGAGCAGACAGTGACCAGGAGGCGTTAAGCTCCAAAAAATACAATAAATAAATCGCACCATAAAAGAATAATAAAAGTAGTCAATAGTACAATAGCTTTGAGTGAGAAAACGCATTGAAATGTATTATTAACTGTTAAGGGAATATACTGCAGCGAGTTTAATACAAGTTATGCTTAGCAGCCATATCACCCTTTACCTCAAGACTAGGGGCTGAGCCTGGTCGGTACCTAGATGGGAGACCTCTGGGGTTGTTTCTGGAAGGGGTATTAGGGAGTCCAGAGGGGGTGCTCACCCTGCGGTCTGTGTAGGTCCTAATGCCCCAGTATAGTGACGGGGACACTATACTGTAAAAAGGCACCATCCTTTGGATGAGATGTTAAACCAAGGTCCTGACTCTCTGTGGTCATAAAAAATACCAGGGCAATTCTTGTAAAGAGTAGGGGTCCTGGCTAAATTCCCCCATTGGCCCTTATCAATCATGGCCTCCTTATAATGCCCGTCCATGTATTGGCTTTATCACTCCACTCTCTCCTCTCCACCAATAGCAGGTGATCGTACTGGTGCACAATGGCGGCTGTCGCATCATCCAATTGGATGCTGTACACTGGTGGTGGTTGAGGAGAGTCGCCTGTTCACTGTGTAAAGTTCATTCAAAAGTAATCCATATCACTTCAGTGGTCCTCCCAGCCAAGAAGGTGGCGACATGCACAAAAACAAAAGAAGAAACTGTCAAAATCGGGCTTAAAATAATGTAGTGTAAACTCGGAATAAGTCTAGGCTACACAAACAAGGGGATTCGATACTCCCAATAGTGTATTATAGAGTACTTGACAGCCAAAATTAGACAATGAGAAACACTTCCAACAGAAAACTTTCAATACCCTTTATGTCAGTGTTTGTGTGAGGATGCAAAGTCCCAAATGTATGATGCACAAGTGAAAGTCTTACTGGAGCGTTCTCACCGGATTCTGGAGTATTCCTGAGAATAAACATCCAAATTAAAGTCCGATATGGCAAGTCATTTCTTCAGAGGTGAGCAATCCTTGAATAGTCCATATAACTCCACAATGAGGCAAGAATCCAACCCAAAAACCAAAGGTAGCAAAAAGGATTCTGTATCGGGTGGCTATAGCACAACAGTACCAGTAAAAGTGTGGAAGAACAACGCTGTAATGCTACATACAACATGTGGTCAGATAATGGTAGGTACACAAATTAAGGATAAAGCTTTCTTTCAAAATGTGAGTGGGCAAGTGGGTCTGACTAGAAAGCATAATTATGATTTTTAGAGTCGGAAGTTGGAATCATAGAATTAGTTATACGTGAATAAAGGCCAAAGTTAATAAAAAGGCGAATTATATCTTTCGTTTTCATTTCACAGAGCCTGATGGGTTGAGGATTACACTGCTGGGATGCTCTGGTGTTGGAAAGAGTGTGACAGGAAATGCAATACTGGGCAGAGAGGCGTTTAAAGAGAGCAACACACTAGTGAGTGAACTACAGAGTGGACAAGTAGAAGGCAGACACATCTCATTGATCGACACTCCAGGATTCAACAACACCGAACTGACTGATGAAGAGCTGCAGAATGAAATGACGAAGAGTCTTTCTCTCTCTCATCCTGGTCCTCACGGCTTCCTGCTCGTCATCAGATTGGACAGATTCACCGAGGATGTGAGGAACATTGTGCAAAACGTTCAGGAGAACTTTGGAGATGAAGCTTTGCTGTTTACCATGGTGCTGTTTATCGGACGTGAAAAAATGTCCAGAAGAAAGTTGAGTCAATTTCTCGAGAATAAAAAAACAAGAGAATTGCTGAACTATTTTAAAGGAGGATGTCAAGTGATAAACAGCAAACAGGAATGTGGTACTAATCAGATCATAAAGCTGTTGGAGACCATTGACGAAATGGTGAGGAACAACAGAGGAGGACATTACAACGGTGAGATCTTCCTGAAGACTCAGAGTAAACTCAGAGAGGAGAGGGAGAGAAAGGAACAAGAGGAGTTGAGGAAAAGGCACATGGAGATCAGGGAAAAACAAGAGGATGTGAAGGAAAAACGTGAGCAGTGTTCATTTTAATTGCATTTCTATTTTAGGAATCATTTTAACAAAAATTGTCCTTATAGTTATTCAATATATCATGTCATATTCATTCATTTGAGTCCATTTCTGCAGAATATGATGTTCAAGAGTTGAGGATTGTGCTCCTGGGATGCTCTGGTGTTGGAAAGAGTGCGACAGGAAATGCAATACTGGGAAGAGAGGCGTTTAAAGAGAGCAGCACACTAGAGAGTGAACTACAGAGTGGACAAGTAGAAGGCAGACACATCTCATTGATCGACACTCCAGGACTCAACAACACCGAACTGACTGATGAAGAGCTGCAGAATGAAATGATGATGAGTCTTTCTCTCTCTCATCCTGGTCCTCACGTCTTCCTGCTCGTCATCAGATTGGACAAATTCACCGAGGATGTGAGGAACATTGTGCAAAACGTTCATGAGAACTTTGGAGCACACGCTTCCAGGTTCACCGTGGTGTTGTTCAATCAAAGACAGGAGATGTCCAATAGAGAATGGATGGAATTTAGGCTGGATAGAAAAACCAGAGAACTTCTAAACTACTGTGAAGAAAAATATCATTTGTTCCTTCATAAAAGCAAGCGAGATAGGAACCAGATCTCAAGCCTGTTGAAGGACATAGATGAACTAGTGAGGAAGAACGAAAGAGAATATTACACTATAGAGATCTTCATGAAGATCAGAGAGGAGGAGAGAATGAGACGAAAATGCCAAGAAAGAGAAGAGAAGAACAGAGCAGAGGACTGGAGGCAAGAGGATGTGGGTGAAGATGGAGTCCAACAAACAAGAGATAGATTGGACCAAGACAGACTGGACCATCCAGAAGGAAGCTCTTACCACACTGAGGGACGTCAAAGAGAAAAAGAACTAGGATTTAAAAGCCCATTGGAGAATATGTATGAAGAGATGGAGAACAGAAGAGAACATTACAGTCAAAAGACTTCCATGAAGACCAGAGAACAGCAGGAAAATGCAATAAATCTAGAGAGGGACATAACATGTCAAGAAAAAGAAGAGAAGATGAACAGATTAGAGGACTGGAGGCAAGCGGATGTGGGTGAAGATGAAGTCCAACAAACAAGAGATAGATTGGACCAAGACACACTGGACCAACCAGAAGGAAGCTCTTACCACACTGAGGGACGCCAAAGAGAAAGAGAACTAGAAAGATTTGTTTTGGAGAGGGAGAAAAGAACGAAACAAGGTAAACATTATAGATGTTTGGTTTATACAACATGTTCAAATATTTTGACACTGGATTGTTGTCCTCAACAGAAGTGTTGGCGTTGGTTGGCGTTTGTAGGGTCATTATGAAATGGTCTTTAAATGCATATATAAACACAACCGTAAATGCGCTTTTACAAAGGGGAGAATTCCCTCACGTCCCATCTACAATGGGCGTGTCCATTGACGCAATGCAACAGCTTGAGACTGTCAACACTGGACCCGTCAACACAAACGTTCTGAACCATTTATTTGTGTTGTTTGCTGAAGGAACGGGACACAGGTTTACTGTTGCACTGCAATGGACGCTTCCAGTGTAGACAGCATCATCAACCTAGTTTCCATCCATTTTTCGTCCTGTTATCGACAAAGTGAAAATGCATAAAAACTATTTACGAAATTTTAAATGGTGTGCGTGATGTCATGCCTAAAAAACACTTTGTCGCATAAGTTCTGCCCTTAAGCCGTTTCAATGCAGAAATGTGTTTATCTGTGGTAAAATTGTGTACCTTTCGCCTCCCAGATGTCCCTAATTTCCCCCTCCCCAAAGTTTTGGTAAAATGGGGAGAGTATTGAGACAATTCGTTGAAATTAGCTAGCTTACTGTCTTTTTAATTTCACAAATAAATGCAATCAGAAGAGGAGGAATTGCAGAGGGAGCAGTTGCTCTTCTGATAGGACTGTAAGATTGGTACCTATCACAGCTTGCCACCGGTTCCGACTCAAAAGCGAATCGTCACAGACCTGCACCAAGTAGAGGAGAAACTTCCAGTCTTGGTATCAGGATCATCCATCGATGTGTATATGATGTGTGCACAGCTATTAAAGAAACATTGATGCGGTGTAACATCAGGACTTGCATATGATACATTCCTGATATTCAACAGGAATTCATGGTAAATGGTTTGCACTTATATAGCGCCTTTTTAACCTTAGCGGTATTGAAAGCGCTTTACACTGTGACACAATCACACATTCATACACCAATGATGTCAGAGCTGCTATATAAGGTGCTAGCCTGCCATTGGGAGCAACTTGGGGTTCAGTGTCTTGCCCAAGGACACTTCGGCATGTGGGGCGGGAATCGAACCGCCAACCTTGCAATTAGCGGCGACCCGCTCTACCACCTGAGCCACAGCCGCCCCACAATTTAGATCATCTAATCTGAAGCATCGCCATCACAGCAGCATTATGCCCCACATATATGTCCCGCAACTGTTAACGACCAACTTAACTTGATTCTCGCCTAAAACGTATTTTAGCATCATAATGCAATTTACATTTTCTGAAGAAGCAGCAAATGCGATCCGAGGTAAAGAGGGTTCGATTTAGTCTATTATTGTGAATGGTGTGGAAAAGTAACTAATAAATAAACGGATGGCTACCGCGATTAAATTAATCACAAACAGTGGCCGTTCATTTGTTCTCCGTGCACTTTGACAGGTGGAAGTGTCATGACGCAGATGTGTTTGCATCGGATCTGTGCAGGTATAGCGTTAAGACAAATCCATAACAGTGCGAGTAATGCTTCATGTACAATAATTCGTCTTTCAAGGACGTATACCTTGTGATCATGATTAACACAGGCTAACGATTGGGGTAAACTTTGTCATGTGACACTATATTTTTGCATTAATGCCAATTTTCCAAACCAGATACTCTAATATCTCGTTGGACAACCTTTAGCTTTGATTACGGCATGCATTCATTGTGGCAATGTTTCGACAACCTTATGCAACATCACAACATTTATGTTTGTCCAGAGTTGCATTAATGTTTGGTCGAGATCTTGTATTGATGACGGGAGAGTTGAACCACACTGTAAAGTCTTCTCCAGCACAGCCCAAAGACTTTCAATGGGGGTTAAGGTCGGGACTCTGTGGTCAAAATGGTTCCTCATGTTCCCTGAACCACTCTTTCACAATATGAGCACGATGAATCTTGGTATTGTCGTCCTGGAATATGCCCGTGCCATCAGGGAGGAACAAATCCACTGATGGGATATCCTGGTCATTCAGTACATCAGGCACTGTGCATGACATGTGCATCGCAACACGTGCTTACGTTCTTAGCCTGAGATTAAATCTGCACTCATCAGACCACATGACGTTTCTCCATCTCTCCACAGTCCTTTATGCTCCCTATCAAACTGAAGTAATTTTTTATGGTTAACCTCACTAACAAGTGGCTTCCTTGTGTCCACACAGCTGTTTAGTCCCAATCGTTGTGCATGTGGAACGGCTCTTACTTTCACTATTAAACATAGCCGACCACATTTCTTCTACGAGGCTTATGGTTCACCACTCTCCTTCCAGGTTTTAATAATGCGTTGGACAGTTCCCCCTGTCACTCACTCGACATTGTGTCGATGTAGTGACACTAGGGGTCACTCTTACTGTCGTAACCTCCATTCCCTGAAGGAGGGAAGGAGACATCGTGTCCCTCTTGCCACAACGCTGTACTAGGTGCTGAAATGGCCGGGACCTTGTCTTGGCTCCTCAGCACAAACCTGAATGAGAGCGGGCATTCCATCTCCTTTTATACCCGTATGTCCGGGGAGTGGCATGCAAATTCCACTCGCCAATTCCCATTGGCCTTTCAGCAAAGATTAAGGTGTTTCGGGGCTCTCAAGAGCGACCCCTAGTGTCACTACATCTTTACCCAATTCCATTGATTTCAGCAATCTCTGTAGTTGTTTTCTTTGCTTGATACAGGCCAATAATTTGCCCCTTCTGATAAACAGTAACATCTTTTCATGACCACGGGATCCGTCTTACGACATGATTGTTTCAGGGTTATCAGGGTTACAAGGATTGATGCCATCTGAAACATATCAATCACTAAAATAATGATCCAATCATAGACTCTTAAGGATGTGGTTATTTAAATCCAAAGGGCAAAATATTTTTGGCCAGGCGTTGTAGGTACTTCTGCTTTTTATGCAACGCGGCACAGTAAGAATGAATTGCGGCTAGTCAAAGCGTTGGTTATTTCGTTACTTCTGGTCTTGCTGACGAGTTATTGAGGATGCAGCTTATCTGTTTTTGCACCGAAATACCACACACCATCTCAACTGGTGCAACTTTTCATTGAATATACCCGAAATTTTGTGAAGGCCATGTGAAAGACTAAAACAACCTTAAAAGAAAATGTCCTAACACATGCAAAACTGTTGCATAATCAATGTTAAAATGAATGTTTCAATTTCTTATCTTCCTATTGCTGTCAGATCTGAGGATTGTGCTGCTGGGAAAGACAGGAACAGGAAAGAGTGCAACAGGAAACACCATCCTCGGCAGAGACTTATTTGAATCTGTTAATTCAGCTGAGTCGCTCACTAAATCCTGCGAAGCGATCAGTAAAGTGCAAGCTGACAGGACCATCTCAATCATCGATACTCCAGGGGTTTTTGATACATCAACGCCTGAAGAGCAGGTAAAGGCTGAAATAGTGAAGTGTGTCTGCATGTCTGCTCCTGGTCCTCACGCGTTCCTCTTGGTGGTCAGAGCGGATGTGAGATTCACCAATGAAGAGAAGAACACGGTGAAATGGATAATGGAGAACTTTGGAAAAGATGCTGTACACTACACCATCATTCTGTTCACTCATGCCGAACAACTGGGGGATAGAGATTTATCTGTGTTTCTAAGAGAAAGTGGAAACCTACAGGCACTGGTTAACAGCTGTGGCGGCAGATATCACTCATTCAACAATGCGGACAAAGATAATCAAGATCAGGTCACAGAACTGCTGACAAAAATTGACAAAATGTTAGAGAGGAATGCAGGAACGCACTACACCAATGATATGTATAAAGAAGCCCAGAAAATTCTGGAGCGCGAGAATATAAAACAGAAAACAACAAACCTTGGAAAAATGGCACTAGTAGCTTTAGGAGGAGCAGCGTTGGGAAGTGCAGTTGTAGCAAATGGAGGAGCAGCTGCAGTTGTAAGAGCAACAACTACCTTTTTACAATCAGAAGTAAGCAAATCAGTAATGACAATAATGACACAAGCAGTAAGGAGAAAGCTGGAAGAGATGATGAAATAGCAATATTCAATATATATGATTTTTCCATCTGCTCATTATAATGTTAATCTAATGCTAATCTAATACACTGCTGCGGTTCTGCACTAATGTCAGTGACTGTTGTCTATCAACTTCTCTGGAACGGTTATGTTAAAAATATACCGAGAAGAAAGTCTGAAGTAAGTTTGGAGTAGAAGATATAGAAATAAACCTTGTGTAAATTGTTAGCTTTATGCTAAGCTAACATGCTATTTCTAGCCATTTTACATGCACATGTCAAGAAAATTCATGTTAGATCATAATTTATTTTTTCTAGTAAGATCTTTGATATTAGGTCAAAAATCATATTCTTGATAATAATTTTTGTATTAATTTCCTGTAAAATATCTAAACATCCTTACATTTTAAAGCATGTATTCTGTAATGTGTAGTGGATTACGTTTCAAAAGTAACCCTCCCAACCCTGATTGTCACACAAAAACTTCCATGCAACATTCTGGGAATGTTAGTTTATGGTTATAAAAAATAACCCACAAGAGGATGTTCTGTATAAGTCATTTTAGGTTCCATCCATCCATCTTCAACCGCTTATCCGAAGTCGGGTCGCGGGGGCAGCAGCTCCAGCAGGGGGCCCCAAACTTCCCTATCCCGAGCCACATTAACCAGCTCTGGCTGGGGGACCTTTCTGTGGATCTTTCTGGGTCTTCTCCGAGGCCTCCTCCCAGCTCATTTTAGGTTGTCACACAAAAGGGATTAATGGAAAGGAGGAGGCGAGAACCAGCTTGACAACATAAATAATAGTTTAATGAAGGACTGAACCAAAAAGACACAGACACAAACACACAGGTGTCGGACAGCTCCCCATAACTCTCTCTCTGTCGCACTGCCATCTCCAGTCGGCATGATATGCTGTCACATGATTGTATGATTAGATAATCGCTCTAATAGGTAGGTGTACAGGTGTACCTAATGAAGTGCTCAGTGAGTGTATAATCTAATATAAGACATTTATACCACCGTTTACCAAACCTGATGTTTCACTAAGACTTATAAGCAGGACTTGAGGACTTTTTCAAAGGCATTTGAAGTCCTTGATTATGGCCAGGGCTGTACTGGGAAGAGAAATCGGCCTGGGATTTTACATAGCAACTGGCCTTTTCCGTTTCGCATAACGCGTGGCTCATTTCATCTTATCGCAGCCTGTTTCATGGCCGACCCACTGGCCCACTAGGCTCTCCTGATGGCCAGTCCTCCCCTGATCGGGCCCAAAATGCATCAGCCCACCTGGAATATGCCTGGTATGCCAGATTACCAGTCGAGTCCTGATCACAGCTGATCAGTATATGTGTTTCATTGAAATTAAAAACACTCCACAGCAAAGTCAAGTTCCTTATCAGTTGCACATATAATACATTTAAATTAAATGAATCTATTAACTGACAAATACAATTGGAAACCAAGCAGTGAAGTGTGATGTGCCCCCTTTTCATTCATCAGTGATACTGTAATGGTGAGTTTGGTACGTACCACTTTCTGTTTAGAAGAGTTCAAATAGAGAATGATCTTTCGCTGCTGTCTGATATAATTGGGTTCTCCTATTTTTAACAGTTTTGGCCTAGAGGTCAAGAGTTATATTCTTATCTCAGAAGTGTGTAACAAGCAGCTGGAACATAGTTTGCAAGACCTTACAGTAAGTTTCAAAGATAACTAATAGGGTGTCTGGAGGATCTCTGGGAGGTTCTGCTAGTGGGCCAGCTGAGGAACCCCAAATTGTGCCTTAAGGATCTTTTGATTTTTACAGTGATAAAACCTCATGTAAAACAGAACCTGTGGAAAATTGTTTGGATTGATTGTCATAATAGTAATAATAATAAAAACTGTTTAAAGGTGCATTATGTAAGATTCAGAAACACTTGTTACTAGTGGCACCTGTGGCTGTTAAGTGAACTGCAGCTGCTACATAATGCTCGTGATTGCGCACACACTCCATAAGGACACGAGCATCGACCAAAACAATGATGTACCCTACCCTTTCATTTGTCTTATACTTGTTTGATTATTAGTTTATTTGTTTCACCTGCCTTCTTTGTTACCCTGGACTGTTTTATCCCCCACCCCCTACCTGGACCCTCCTCTTAGGCCACAAGACCCCAAGCCCTTCCTCAAGCCACCCCCCTGGCTGCCAAACCCCACCCCCTACCTGGACCCTCCTCTTAGGCCACGAGAGGAAGACATATACCAGGACAAGGGAGAGGAGTGGGACAATGTGGCATTCCACCATTCCTGTGCAGTCACAGCATGGTTTGATGCCCATCCTAGGATGATGTCCGTTTCCTTGCTCCTTACTCCCCTTTTCCTCAACCCCATTGAGGAGTTTTTCTCATCATGGAGATGGAAGGTTTTTGACCATCATCCACAGGACCAAATGTCCCTCCTGGATGCAATGGATGCTGCATGCCAAGACATCACAGCTGAACACTGCCAGGGGTGGATAAGTCATGCCAAAAGATTCTTCCCACGATGCCTTGCCAGAGAAGATATCAGGTGTGATGTGTATGAGAACATGTGGCCAAATGCAGAAGACCGGGCAGATTAGACTCTTTCTTTTCTTCTTTTTTCACATAATAAATGGCAGCTATATTGCATATTTTTGTTATCTTGCAGTAATGTCCTTTTGCAAATAAAGTCTTTACTGCAGCAATTCTGTCTCTGTCTTCGTTTTTTCATGAGCCGTAAATTCTATAAAGCACTCTGAGATGGGTCTTTTTTTATTGAATTTCTGCAGCAAAAGACCTAAACCCAACAAAACAAATGTAGAGACGCTTCAAAAGAAACTGCAGAGCAAAACACAATCTCTGATCAATCCAATATACTGTCTGCTGTATAAGACCTGACACATATAATAATGCAGTTTCTGTAATTCCATCTGATGTTTTTATGACATTGTGATTGACTTAATCTTCCTGTTGGACGAGAACATGTTAGTGTTTTGAAAAATGATTTGATTTTGAAACATGTTTGCAGTGTTTTGGGAGACATTGTGTATTGTTGCTAGTGTATTATTATATATTGAACATTAGTGTTGGAGTTTAGTTTACAATGTGTGATTTTGAGCATGAAATTAAAGGGGTCATGACATGAGAAACCAAATTTGCCTTGATCTTTTGGTATATAAGAGGTCTTTGTATCATTAAAACGTCCTGCAAGTTTAATATTTTAAGACGTCCTCCCCATTCTAAACGAATCATTTATTTAATCAAGCTCAAAATACAGCTCGTTCTGGATTCATGGTTAGAAGTGACGTGTCGGTTAGAAGTGACGTACCAGCGTTTGCATATGACCGCCTCCAGCACAAGATAACTACGCTTTAAGCGCAAAGACAACTACGCTCATTTCAGTATCGCCGTGCGCCTCACAAGTGTTCAGTCGATGGACAGCGAGCTCTGACAGAGACTACTTGTGCACAGGAAAATTACGATGCCACACAGATGTGCTGTTCCTGGCTGTGGTCAAACAAAACCTCTGAATAAGCTGCCGAAAGATCCAGACGTCAGGGAAAAATGGATGCAGTTTATTTTTTGCGGACGTCCCAGTCACGGCAGTGTTAACTTAAGCGTTTGTTCTGTACATTTTAAGGATGACTGTTTTGAGAACAAATCTCAATATGATGCTGGCTTTGCCAGAAAACTGTTGCTCAAAGATAAGTCCGTGCCGACTATTCTGGGAACAACGACGACGCAAACTGTAAGTAATCTATTTTAAACTTTAAACTACTTTTTAAAGCGCAATTTCATTCATTATGAATAATCACAGTGTTTTTACTTAGTTTACTTGCATATTGTTCTGGCTGGGAGCGTCAATAATTGATACATAGGCACTGACGTTAGCCAATCATAACAGTGGGCGTTAACACTGAAGTCTTAAATGGAAAACGCCCCCAAAACAGACTGTTTGAATCAGAGGATGAGAAACAGGGTGGGAAAAGGTCATAAATCACTAGATTTTAAAAGTTTTTCTTAAAAAAAAATATATTAATACTATAATTGCACCTAAGGGAACATAATAATACAATAAAAAAACCATGTCATGACCCCTTTAAATGTTTTGCCAATTGTGTGTTGTAGGTGTGTTGGTGCGTTAAGAGTTTAGGACATTTGTTAAAAGTATTGAAAAAATTGTCATAGCGATTGTAAAAAAACTGTAAGCATCAAACATAAGGGTAAAAAATGAACCGTGTGATTGAGAAGATTTTCAGTAGATTTACACACTATGAGCAGGACCATTGGCTTACCTACACATTTTCACACTAAACACAAAAATATAGAGGAGATTTGTAACTGGAAAGAGCGCCACCTATATGTTGATTGTGTTACTTCTCTTGTACAGATTTAGAGTAAATCCTTAGCTGTGTGAGTGTGTGATTTTATGTGTAAGTGTGTGTGATTGTGTGTGAGTGTGTATTTGTGTGTGTGTGATTGTGTATGTGTGAGTGTGTGATTGTGTATGTGATGTGTGTGTGAGTGTGTGTGATTTTGTGTGTGTGTATGTAAAACTTTTGTGGCAGGGCTGTGGCTCAGGTGTCTAATAATCACAGGGTTGGTGGTTTGATTCCCGGCCCTCATGACTCCACATGCCGAAGTGTCCTTGGGCAAGACACTGAACCCCAAGTTGCTCCCAATGGAAGGCTAGCGCCTTACATGGCAGCACTGTCACCATTGGTGTGTGAATGAGAAGCAAAACCAAAAAATAACCATTGGAGAATGTTCTATTAGTTCGTCACACAAAAACCTCCCTGCAATGTTCTGGGAAGGTTAGTTTATGGTTATTAAAATATATAACTTATTTCACAAAGTTGTGCTGATCAAATTCAGGGTTACAGGATTGGTTTATGTTTGAGAAAATCAGCTAAATCCAATCGAGTTTTGATCGGGTAAAGTGATATTTATTTAATGAATTAACCCCAGTGCAAAAGTCTTACCCCTCTGTTCCCAATCTTGAGAAACAAGACACCCCTTTACTTTTTCTATTGATCTCTTTATTTCATTATGTTTCATTGTTTAACAGT
>NC_068280.1:1664816-1677316 GCF_025860055.1 Xyrauchen texanus | reverse complement strand
TCTGAGACTAGAATCACTTTTATATTAAGGGCTCTTCTGTGTTTCTCATTCTCTGGTACATGGACACTGAAGTGCTCAATGAACTTTGGGGGGCACTTTTGATGGTTCTGGGTTTGAGTCCCGGGACAATAGCGCTCAACCGCTCCACATACTGCTGCCGGATCTATACATGAACCAGACAACAGCGGCTGAGTGAGTGTAACTGTTCAATATAAGTCATTTAAGACAGGAAAAGAACATGTTTTTTTAAGAGACAATAAAACATGGTGAACATTGGTCATATATTTAATTTAATCAACATGCTTTAAAAATGACATTTGGTGATCTATCAAGAGAATTCTATGTTTGCAATTGCTGCATTACTTTGATGTAGTCAATAAGATGGTTAATATGAGAGGAAACATGTGTAATACATCCCTCATAAGTACTGTTACACTACTAATAAAGTAAAATAAGGCTGACCTCATTATTGAGGACACAGTGGATCAGGAAGATGAAGGTTCCTTGCTGAGAGTTCAAGATCAGGAAGAGAATCTCCAACACTTTACTGCTATTAGTGAAGACACCCAGAATCCAGGGGCAACCGAGAACTACAATCTGGGCCAGTGTTTTAAATACCATAATCCTGCAGATAAGGAAAGAGACTGAATGAGACTTTACTGCCCATTTGTTCTTTTCTATAATGTGTTTGAATCAGAATGTTTGTAACTTGGTTTGTTTCATCTGTGAAACTCCAGCGTTCAGTTTTGTGAGAGTTGAGTTCAGACTGACGATGATGCTGATGAAGAGAATCATATTTAACTGCAAAGTGAACAAACAATAATTAATCACCTTCATTTCCTTTTGATTTATTATGTGAATAAATGTTTAACTTACTGCTAGAATGACACAAAGAGGTCCCAGAAAACTCCAGATGAAGACTTCCTTCCTTTTAATCCAACATCTGTTTGTGGGGAAATACTCAAGATATAAATACGATAAAACTTGTGATTTAAAATGCATCTTTATTTCAATTTTATGGCTGATTTTGTCTTTATTACACTGTTGACCAGTACAGAGTACATTATCTGATTACAAAGTAATTAGTTACAGCAATGTAATGTAATCCAGTCGTGTAATCAGATTACAGTTACTGACTTTCTATTAAAGTAATTATTTTAAGTACATTACGTGCGCTAAAGTAACATGTACTGTATAATATGTTTAAAACATGAATTCTTATGTACATCTGTTATGATTTCTGCGACAGCTGAAGGGTGCGACAATGAATGAGGAGGAAATATAGACATTTTTAATTTGAGCGTTAAAAAAACTTTTCTTGGAAAAGTATTTTCAAAAGTTACTTAAATTATTATTACAGTAAAGTAATCTGATTACTTTTATAGATAAGTAGTTTGAAGTGGATTACTTATTTTCAGTAACTTACCCAACACTAAAAGGTATAAATAGTTGTTTTATTCAAATAAAGTTGTTTTGTTTCTCCGTAGAATATTAGTAAAGGTTTTTGTGTTGCTGGTGTGCCTTTGTTAACGACCTCGAAACAGCTCCTGGTTCATGCAGTATACTATCCTTTTAGGACCCCAAAGCAATCGCTGATTTATGTCGTTTAATACAACATTAGATATGTCACACATTGTATTATATATCTAAAGCACTTAATTGTCAAATTCCTTCATGTTTTTTATCTCAGTTACCTCTCAAGCTAAGTGGTTAGCCTAGCAGCTGGCTATCAGCCATTCTGTCGACTGATTATCATAAACACTACTTAAGTTACTTCTCTTGCACAATTGATTATTATAATTTTATGCCTCAATATTCAAAACTGAATTTTAAATTTTACCCTTCAATATGGTACTGTGAAGCTGTGTCTGAAGCTGATGCTATGGAAACACCCTTTAGGGCATTGACTTTGAAACCCTATACCATCATGCCAATTTGACTGGCTGGCGAAGCTTGGTGCTCCACCCATGCTCACGACATTGTGAGCACATAAGTTGGAGCCCAGTATTTCACAAAAAAGCAAAATTGAATCGAACTAAAAGAGTTGTTTGCTGAAAAACCTCTTTTTAAAGGTTTGTTTATGCTGTTGCTTGGGCCGAGCTCACGCTGAAGCAGTGTTTGTGGGATCTGCTTGCGTTCATTGAGAAAGCGGAAACGATCCCTCTCCTTCCCACTTAGCTATTTCTGTGTCTCCAGAGGGACTAGGGTGGGATACAGAGTGGGTGAGATACAGAGTATGGGGATGCTTCAGCTTGAGTGGCCATTTTCTGATGGGCCCGAACTGTCTTTACTGGACAAACGTTAATCCCGAGCCGGCATAATCGTGGATTGGGGACCATTCTTTCCCATGCAACATGACCACCTGGTCAAGTCATGGCACTGTTCGCAATCGTCAATGTCTCAGGTGCAACAACTTTCACATCCTTGGACTGTACGAGCTTAGACAATAATCACATCGTACCCCAGTTGAAGAGGCAGTAGCAGAAGATTTAAACACCTAAAACGGTACATCCATCAGGACGGTGCGCTCTCGGCTTGCTTTCATTGAGAAAGAGGAATCCGATCCCTCTACCTCCCGCTTCACTCCTTCTGTGACTCCAGAGGGACCAGGGTGGGATACAGAGTGGGTGAGATACAGAGTATGGAGATGCTCAGCTTGAATGGCAATTATCTGATAGGCCCGAACTGTCTATACTGGACAAACATTAATCCCGAGCCAGCGTAATCGTGCATTGGGACCATTCTTTCCCATGCAACGCGACCACCTGGTCAAGACATGGCACTCTTCGCAATTGTCAATGTCTCAGGTGCAACAACTTTCACATCCTTGGACTGTACAAGCTTACAGGATAATCACATCGTACCCCAGTTGAAGAGTCAGTAGCGGAAGATTTAAAAACCTAAGATGGTGCATCCATCAGGACGGTGCGCTCCCGGCTTGCTTTCATTGAGAAAGAGGAAGCCAGTCCCTCTCCCTCCCGCTTCACTCCTTCTGTGACTCCAGAGGGACCAGGGTGGGATACAGAGTGGACAGGATACAGAGCATGGAGATTCTGAGTATTTGTCACTGGCACAAGCCTTGCACACCTCCTATGCTCTGTATGTAGCATCTTCTCCCTTATGGTTCGCACATGATGACCTGCCCTGATATTGATGAGCATGGTATCATGGATCATGTTTGGAAGCGTGGATGACGAGGCTGATGCAATATTGCTGGAGGCCTCTGATGCTAAGACCTGGTCACGCTCAAGTTAACGAGAGGGGGTATCTTTCATTTCCCTTGAGTGGTGAAAAACAGCCCAATACCTGCTTCTGAAACTGAGTTGAATGAGGTTCTCAACCAGGCAGTCGAGAGGCTTCAGCTCAAATGGACAATCCCTGAAGCGTCTGACTGGACTAATGTTTCTTGCTGAGCCTGCGTAATCCTGCATTGTGGGACTGTTCTTTCCCTAACTGCCTGACCAAATGGTCAAGACATGGCGCTAGCTGTAATCTTCGAAATGTTATGTCTCAGGTGCAGCGGCCTTTACGTCCTTGGATGGTTCCCCCAGTAGAAGCGGCAGTAGAAGCAAACTTGTGCCCCTACACCATGTCCCCCCAGTATTCATCTTGCTCGCCCTATGGTTCTATGCAGGGATCGAGAACAAATATATCTTCTTTTTGTCTCTGTGCCCAATGTGTTGCACAACCAAATAAAGTGTGCCAACCACACTGCAGTTGCTCGATGCACAAGCAACTTAAAAAAACAAGCACATTTTGAGCTTTAACCAACCCTGTTATCCTGAACAACAATCCAGACTGGTTCAAAAAGCGGTCGCCAAACTTTATTGACGTTCTCTCCTCCACCGTACTCATGCGGAACATGTCAATTCTATGCTCAGAGGTACAGATTGGCCATTCTTGAGATTTGCCTTCGAGGGGACTATGTACCAGTTCAAGGTCATACCCTTTGGGTTGCCCTGGCTCCTCGCACATTCACAAAATGTTTTGATGCGGCCCTCGCTCCGCTGTAGTTGAGCGTCGTTCATGTATTGAATTACCTTGACAATTGGTGGCTACTCGCTCAAACAGAGGCACAGGTGTGCAATCACAGGGATCTGTTGCTCATGCATTTGGAGGAGCTGGGACTCAGGGTCAACAGGACAAAGAGTGTGTGGTTTTCCATTTGAAATGTTTTCTTACTATGTCGTTTCATTTGAGAGACGAACGTGTTCAGACCATTCTACTACACTTGAAGAGTTTCAAGCTGAGGAAAACCTTGTCATCACTTAATTTTCATCGAGCGCTGCATTTAATGGCAACTCTAGCCGACTTCACCCTACTAGACTTTCTACGGAACAGACCTCTCCAGTGCTGGCTCAGGCTGAGGGTACATGGCCACCACTGCCTCGTAGTGACTTGATGCCGTTTAGCCATGCTAGGAGGAAGAGGAGGAATTCATTTAGTCTGCATTGTATCGGAAAGACGTAACTCTCAGCAATATGGGCCAACGCATATCTGTCACCATGAACATGTCCAAACATAGGCTGGGCAGCCCTGAGCGAAGGACATTCGGTGATTGCCACTTGGACAGGTGCATAAACTAGGTGGCACATAGATCACCTGGAACCACCAGGAATCTCAGGAATCTCATGTCCTGATCCGCTCCGACAGCACAGAAGTCGTGGTATACATAAATCATCAAGGAGCAGTGAGGTCATGCCCGATGCTGAACTTGGCAAACTAAATTCTCCTCTGGAGCGAGTTATGTCTCCTACAAATACATGCAATGCACAGCGGAGCAGATTTACTTGAAATGGATCAAGTAAATATGTGTGTCGTTTTGTTAAAAAAAACTCAGGCCCTAATATCAAAGGTCTTACTACAAAAAATGAATTATGATCTAACGAGAATGTTCTTGAAAATAAATATGATCGTGTCTGGTAACGTGCATGTAAAATGGTTAGATATAGCATTTTAGCTTATTGTAAAGCTGACAATTTACACAAGGTATATTTCTATTTCTACTGCTCCAAACTTACTTCAAACTTTCTTCTCTGTCTGCTCGTATGAATGTAACACATCATAAGAAAGTGTTTCACCGCTGTTCAAATGCACTTTGGATGAAACAAATGACAATAAAATGCAAAGTAATCTCTTCAGTAATCCTGTTACATGTATTCCGTTACTCCCTAACCTTGACCCTTGATCACATTCAAATCAAATAAAAATTACAAACTCACTTTTCACTGCCAAGGCCTTCAGGAACCAGCCCAACTGACACACCCACCAGAGCAGTCACATATCCAATCACAATCATGAATCCACTGCTAAGCACCTCCCTCTGTTTGGAGCTGATCTGTGATAGGCTCTTCACACAGATGAAAAGCAGCACACCTTCAATGAGCATCCACACAAAGGAGGAGAGAAAGAGGAAGTGCAGAACGCCTGATATCACAGTACACAACACCTGGAGACAATGAAAGACAGAAAGAGATTGCAGTTATTATAATTATATAATGATCAATAGCTTTCATCTGGAGTTGTGTCACTAATTCTCACCTGGTTAGGTTGTATGTATTTCAGGAACTGTTGTGTGAGTAAGAACAGAAGATGAGCCAACAGCAGACTCAAGCAGATGTTGATTCGAGCCACATTGTTCACTCCAGGACTCCACCAACAAAAAGCGAACGTCAACAGGGCCAAACTGAGGAACACCAGCCCCACGATCACCGCCACCAAATTCAGTATTTCCATCAGTGCATCATCCTTTGAAAATTTCATATCACAAATTCTGTGAAGTTTCTCACTGTATAAATCATTCTTTATATTACTTCAATGTAACATTTGACAATTTTAGTAGTTATGTTGTCTATGTTGGTGGTCTGACTAAAGAGTTGTAAATAATGACGTATGTAGCGACTAGCATAACTGCGCTGTTTGAGTGTTGAACTGAGTTTGGCTAATGAGCTGAAACAAGCGGCAACATGTCACAAGCGTTTGAAATATCACTTCCATCAACTGTTAAACGGTAAACGCTTGTGTATAGTAAAAAAAGTGAAATGTTCCATTTGGGACGATACAATACTGGGGTGAGGATCTAAATGCGGTTTATTGGAAATAATAGGACAAACAAGACTGGAACAAATAAAACAAAAACACAAAAGCCATCCAAGGAGTACTCAGGCAGGATTAACATCTACGGAGAGCAAGGATAACATTCACTCACACACACACACACACACACACTCACACTCACACTCTCTCTCTCACACACACACACACACACACACACACACACACACACACACACACACACACACACACACACACACATGTTGTGTTTACCATATCCTTATGGGGACTTTCCATAGACATAATGGCTTTTATACTGTACAAACTATTGATCATCTCTAAACCTAACACAACCCTAAACCTAACCCTACCCCTAAACCTAACCCTCACAGAAAACTTTCTGCATTTTTACATTTTCAATAAAACATAATTTAGTATGATTTATAAGCTGTTTTGCCTCATGGGGACCGACTATAAATGTCCTCACAAGGTCAAACATTTATGGCTTTACTATCCTTATAGGGACAGTTTGGTCCCTCACAAAGTGTCATCAAATCACACACACACACACACACACACACACACTCACACACACACACACACACACACACACACACACACACACACACACACACACACACATGTTGGTCTACCTATCCTTATGAGGACTTTACATAGACATAATGACTTTTATACTGTACAAACTATAGATTCTATCCTCTAAACCTAACACAACCCCTAAACCTAACCCTACCCCTAAACCTAACCCTCACAGAAAACCTTCTGCATTTTTACATTTTCAATAAAACATTGTTTAGTATGATTTTTAAGCGATTTGAATGATGGGGACACTATAAATGTCCTCATAAATCACATTTATAGCATAATAACCTTGTAATTACCAGTTTGTAACTTACGAAATTGTCCTCGTAAATCACAAAAACACACACACACACACACACACACACACACACACACACACACACACACACACACACATACACATTTGCACATTCAAATCCAAACATCTACATTCAACGACCGACCGGGACTGAACAAACAATGGGGCTTAAGTACACAGGGAGCGTGATGATCAAACGAGACACAGGTGAGAACAATGAATGACAGGCAATGATGATGGCAGGGAATTATGGGAAGTGTAGTTTAAAACAGTTGACAAGTGAAACACGGGGCAGGCAACAGGGGATCGTGACTTGGCTGAGCGCATAGTGTATCGTGCATCATTTGGAACACAGCTGTTGACTACGTTACAATGGAATGTTCCGAGTCTATTTTGGAATGTTCGTGATTTCAAATTTCAACTGTAAATCTTTTTTTACCACGTTTTAAAACTCATTTCATCTTACCGTGTAGTCTTTCAGCAGTATGATTTTCAGACCTGGAATGAGAAAATGCATCAGGAGGACATGATTGTATTTATGTCAAAAAGCCACATTTCAGTGTGGTAACGTGCTCACCTGTATAAGTGCGACTGAGAGTTTGGGTAGAGCTACTGTCCTGGCAGAAGCAGGAGGATGCTCTGTAGTAGCATGTACAGGTGTTCTTATTACCACGGCAGTCACAGTCATTACTCCAGCATTGGTGCTCATATCTGCTGTAGTAGAAATCATGCAGACTTGTGTTGCAGTACATGCGGTACTGAGCACCAGTGCAGATGAACGTGTCATCATTCAGTCCACAGTCATAATCTGGACTAACTGTTGCAGCTGCAAGTTCAGTGGTGGATTTTACACCTGAGGATGAGAACGAGGCTTGTGAGTTTACATTTGTTTCAGTATGAAAACAAGCATTTCTGAGTGCTGACGGAGTACACTTTTTCTAAACTCTTCAGGCTTTATTTCGGGCAAGGGGGCGGGCACAGCCTGGGTCTGATAGGCCAATGCAATGGCGTCGACGACTTAGTTTGAATGAGGTGAGGCAATTCAGCACTGACTGCACATGCTCGTTCAGAGATACTCTGAACCGGGGAGAGCTTGCTCTTTTCCCAGTTGACCCGAAGCCCTAAACAGCCGAGATGCCTGAGCAACTGGACCCCGTGGGCACACAGTGACTCTTGAGAGTGAGCTAGAATCAGCCAACTGTCAAGGTAGTCGAGTATGCGGATGACCACTTCCCTTAGTGGGGCAAGGGCTGCCTCTGCAACCTTCATGAAGAGGGGACAGGGACAAGCCGAAGGGGAGGACCTTGTACTGATACGCTCAGCCATCAAACTGTGTCAAGGCAAGTATGGAAGAATGCGTCCTTCAGGTCTACCGCTGCGAACCAATCTTGATGCCGAACGAATGTTAGAATATGTCTCTGCGTGAGGATCTTGAACGGGAGTTTGTGTAAGGCCAAGATTGGCCACAACCCACCGCATTTTGGGTAGGATTAAGTAAGGGCTGTAAAATCCCTTCTTCATCTAGGAGAGACGATGTCGTCCTACAGGCCTTGGAGGGGAGGGCCAGGCGATCCCACAAGGTGGTGGCATTTTGCGGGCACAGGTGCGCTGCAACCACTTTGTCCACCTGCACAACCACAAGCAATCAAGTGGGTGCGGCTGGAAGTGTTGGCGCTATCTGTGGGTGTATGTACGCAAACTGTGGGCCTATTGTATGCTAATGAAATGGTGCAAAGCGCAATTTGCAAATTTCCTGATAAAGTCTAAACTTTGCAATTTGGAGATTTCACCAGCAGGTGGTAATAAAGTTCCTGTCCAAATAATGAAATACAGTGGAACATCAATTTATGTCCATGACAATCACTGTTGTAGCCATTTTATATTTTTTTTAATCACTTCATTATTTGGATTATATTTTTGTTTCTTTTGAAGTGTAATTTGCATTTGGAAATATTTCTGGTTTATTTCATGTTTCATCTCAGCAGGAAACCGATGGAGTGCGTATTCCAGGTAGGGTATTGCCCCAAGTGAAGGAGTTCAAGTACCTCGGGGTCTTGTTCATGAGTGAGGGGACAATGGAGCGGGAGGTTGGCCGGAGAATCGGGGCAGCGGGGGCGGTATTGCACTCGTTCTATCGCACCGTTGTCACGAAAAGAGAGCTGAGCCGAAAGGAAAGCTCACGATCTACCGGTCAATTTTCGATCCTACCCTCACCTATGGTCATGAAGGCTGGGTCATGACTGAAAGAACTAGGTCACGAGTACAAGCGGCCGAAATGGGCTTCCTCAGAAGGGTGGCGGGCTTCTCCCTTAGAGATAGGGTGAGGAGCTCAGTCATCCGTGAGGAACTTGGAGTAGAGCCGCTGCTCCTTTGCGTTGAAAGGAGTCAGTTGAGGTGGTTTGGGCATCTGGTAAGGATGCCCCCTGGTCGCCTCCCTAGGGAGATGTTTCAGGCACGTCCAGCTGGGAGGAGGCCTCGGGGAAGACCCAGGATTAGGTGGAGAGATTACATCTCCACACTGGCCTGGGAACGCCTTGGGGTCCCCCAGTCAGAGCTGGTTAATGTGGCTCGGGATAGGGAAGTTTTGGGCCCCCTTCTGGAGCAGCTGCCCCTGCGACCCGTCTTCGGATAAGCGGTTGAAGATGGATGGATGGATGGATGGATTATTTCATGTTTTCATAAAATCTAAATTGACTAGAGCTGATAAATGCATGCAAAAATCCCTCGAAAAACAGCCTGACCTGGATTCCGATCACTGATAATATTAGCCACGATTTGTGTGTAAGTTGATCAATATGATTAATAATATTAATATATTACCCACTTACGCCTAGAGTTAGCCTATTCTTGCACGAAAATACACAAATAAATAAACATATAAATAAAAGAAAATCACTTGCTTATACTTACACAACATTAAAGAGATGATCGTCGACTGTGTCCATAAAAAATCTGTCATGAAAAAAACATTTTTTTTTTTTTAGCCAAACATCGTAAATCATTCAACCATTATGAATAAAAATATTAATTTCCATTTTTTTTTACTTACTTTTAGAAACAATGAACACCATTATAACACCTGCACTGTGTCAATATTTCTAAACCCGTCCAGGAGTCGAGCTTCTGAAATCCTTTAGAGACAAAATGAGCTGTGACACTGAACTGCTCACCGCAGCACCCCTCAAGATCCGTCCGGTCAAACTTATGTTTCTAAAACACAATACTGCTTTTCATTTTATTGCAGCTGTAGCGTTAACACAAAAGTGTCTTACAGTTTGTTTTAATTTATAAAACAATGCAGAAAGGGTTTGCAGCAAATTCACTCACTCGGCCGCTTCAAGTTTCGCATTACATGAATTTAACAAACAGGTTTGAGTTACTGCAACACGATAATGCATGTGATGTCATTCCAGTTGTATGTTTATCTCTGTGGCGAGGTGGTATTGTACCTGTGGACTGAATGCTTTGAGGTGAGGCGGTCACCTTATGAACCACTGGAGGATGGTCACTCAGCACACTTATTCTAGAAGAGATTGTTTAGTAAAATGATCCTGTTGGTGTTCACTAGGATTGATCAATAGTGTGACCAGTGAATCACAGACAAAACTGCCTTCGAGAGAGATAAATGTGACATTTCCTCACTAGATTATGGACATTCTCAAATGTAAAGATGATTAATAGATATCTTTAGTTTACAAGAATTATTACAAGTTTATAAAAGTAAAGATGTAGACTTTTACACAATGGATTATTACGGCTAAGGTTTGTGTACTATTAGCTCTTATGTCTGTTGTTTTTCTCTCTCTCAACGCTCGAGACCCGGATTAGATGTCGATGCGGAGGACTCGACTGGACTGCCGCCTTCGGGTGTGGCACCGGGTTGAGCGGATCCAAAAACAAGTGTGGTCACAAATCTTATTTTGACATATGCTGGCATTAATGTACTATTAATCTTTAACTGTCTCTCACAACCCAAACAATCTAGTGATGTCGAGAACTCTAATTACTCAACTAAAACTACAAAATAATGTCACTTGTGTACACACGAATCATGCATCGACACTTGCTGCAGTACAGAATGAAGACATACCATTGAGACGTGTATCACACAGAGATAGTGTTTGTGACCGAAATAAGTTCAAAAGTTGATCAATTGACAATAACACAAAATAATTGCAGTTTCTCAGAAGTGTCTCATTTGACATATGCGTAAAGACAAAAGCATCTTACCTGAGATGAGTTTATATTTGACAGGTATGGGGCTGCACAGGGTGTAACATCAGCTGCACAAACACATGAACAACATCCATACCTTATGGAAATCTCAAGCAAATACATACGAAATGTTTACTCATACTGTACATGCAAACTCGACACATGCGCACACACTTATGAAACGCTCACGAAAATCTATGCATGCATAAACAGTGCATTCAGAAAGTATTCAGATCCCTTCCTTTTTTCATATTTTTCTTATGTTAAAATGCTTTAACTTATTTATTTTTCACTTTACACAAAGAGCAATTTTATACATTTACCATAAATCATTTATAAATTGAAATATAAGAATGTTTGCCGTATTTATACAGCTAAATACGGCATAAATGCATCATAACTGTGATCACTGTAATGTGCACTGGTAATGTGATCACTGATGGGTTCTCAGGAGTTTTGCTAACCCTTGACAGTCTGTACATTATCTTTAGACACTTTTATTCCTTATATCTGCTTTCACAGTTGCTGTGTCTGAACTTCCTTTAGACATATCTGTTCTGCCCGGTTTTCAGGTTTATACTTGTTATACACACTATGATGAAAACCTCAACAGTCTGACCGGTTCTCTTACCTCCCGTAGGCTGCTGCTTTGCATGATAAGAGGAATGTTCACAGATGATCACATAATCAAACAGAGTGGCTGATGACCATCTTGATATTATAACAGACATTTAAAATAACCATATCACTATTATCTCACACATTCATTCATCACTTGAATCATATATATATAAAGTATATTTATTTAAGCAATATCACACTTGCAATCATGCTATATTGCCTTATATCAGCACTGCTGTGATTACCTACAACACTCAACCTGTGTCCGAATCACAGCAGTGCTGATAGAAGGACATATAGCACTCTTGTTCATGTGATATTGATTATTGTATTTATGTATATATATATATATATATATATATATATATATATATATATATATATATATATATATATATATACTGTATATTTACTTAAGCAATATCACACTTGCAATCATGCTATATTGCCTTATATCAGCACTGCTGTGATTACCTACAACACTCAACCTGTGGCCGAATCACAGCAGTGCTGATAGAAGGACATATAGCACTCTTGTTCATGTGATATTGATTATTGTATTATATATGTATATATATATATATATATATATATATATATATATATATATATATATATATATATATACTGTATATTTACTTAAGCAATATCACACTTGCAATCATGCTATATTGCCTTATATCAGCACTGCTGTGATTACCTACAACAC
>NC_068280.1:1644816-1659816 GCF_025860055.1 Xyrauchen texanus | reverse complement strand
ACCGTCACCCTTCAGTGATCAATTCACTTGAGTCGAGTTGCTTTTTAAATGAAGGGACACCTGCAATGTAAATGAAATGACAAGAAACATGATTAACAATCCCAGACATGACGGAGTCAACCATGTCGTCATATAGATATACTCACACGACGTATGGAGCTGATGTTGGTGTTTATCTGGTCCAGATTTCTTCAGACCAGCAGTGGAAAGGAAGTCTCGACTCTTTGAGCATCTCAGGAGTCTTTATATAATCATGTAGAAAGTGAAATCAAACTGTGGCACTGATTATGTCACAATGCACTCTTGACCCTTGACCCTTAGGTTTACTTTAGGGGGTTTACAGGATAGAAACCGTCCTGCTGGACTGTAACATGTGCATGGAAAATGGCTAGAAATAGCATTTTAGCTTAGCGTACATTTCTAAGTACTTAATGTTAACGAATACAATCTTTTTGTTCAGCGTTATCTTATTTATTTAATCACTCATATGTTCATTCAAGTGGGGAAAATGAAAAAAAATCAAACTTCTGAACTTCTCAAACATCTACTTCTGTAAATCTGAGAAGACATGATTGTTTCTTCTATGAGTTACTCCAAAATCTCTGATTTAAAGTCTGTCTCATGAATCTAATCTCCATCTGAATCACTCATTTTATGACTCAATCATTGTCAACACGCCACCTCACACTTTGATCTAAACAGCATTTCTTGTAAACCGCGGCAATTCTTGCAACAGTGTTGCTCTTTCACCAATTACACTGATCAGCCACAACATTAAAACCACCTTCCTAATATCATGTAGGTCCCCCTCGTGCTGCCAAAACAGCACTGACCCGTCGAGACATGGACTCTACAAGACCCCTGAAGGTATCCTGTGTGTATCTGGCACAAGACATCAGCAGCAGATCCTTCAAGTCCTGGAAGTTGCGAGGTGGATCGGACTTGTTGGTCCAGCACATCCCACAGATGTTCAGTCGGATTGAGATCTGGGGAATTTGGAGGCCAGAGCAACACCTTGAACTCTTTGTCATGTTCAAAAAAAGCATTTCTGAACAAATTTTGCATTGTAAAATGAGGATAACACCAATGACTGCACTGCCAAGGATCAAAGTTCTGCTGGGAAACACTGGGTCCGGCCATTCATGTAGACGTCAATTTGACATGTGCCACTCACCTAAACATCATTGCAGACCAGATACACCCCTTCATGTCAGTGGTTTTCCCTGATGGCAGTGATGCCTCTTTCAGCAGGATAATGCCACACTGCACACATTGTTCAGGAATGGTTTGAGGAACATGATGAAGAGCTCAGCATCTGTGGGATGTTCTGGACCAACAAGTCCAATCCATGGTGGCTCCACCTCACAACTTACAGGACTTGAAGGATCTGCTGCTGATGTCTTGGTGCCAGATACACACAGGACACCTTCAGGGGTCTTGCAGAGTCCATATCTCGGCGGGTTGGCACTCTTTTGGTGGCACACGGAGCCTATTAGGCAGGTAGACATAATTTTTTGGCCCATCAGTGTATGGTGTGCAATTCAACACTATCTGTGCAGTAGAAGATTTTGTGTGTTTTGTGTATACTGTGTTTATTGTGCAATTTGTGTATTGCATTACGTTGTCTTTTTAGTGGTGCAACAGAAGGGAGATTTGGTGTGGTGTGAGAGGCAAAAGGAAGACTTCCCGTCTCCAGCACTTAAGAAACAAAGACAACCTCAATGAAAGGAATTTCTATCTTAAATCTGAGAGGAAATGCCAAAGCTTCAGGAGGGGGCCAAAGGAAGACTCCCCTTAACGAAACAATAAATTGCCTAAAAAATGAATAATAATAAACTTCCCTGTCTCCCTTCCCAAGCAGAAAAACATGAGAAAACAACGCATCCAAAAATATCTGGTAGTTCCCATAAAACTTTCATAGGATTTGCTCTTATGAATACATAAATAAGCCAACAAAAGAACAACATGTGAGCTTTGACTGAAATAAAGGTTCCTCATTTTATAAAAATGGTTTCTTTTATCTGAGCAGTACAAGACTTGATTAAAAAGTGGAAGTGGTCATAAAAAGATAACGTTGGTGTTTATCTGGGTCCAGATTTCTTCAGATCAGCAGTGGAAATGAAGTCTCGACTCTTTGAGCATCTTTATATAATCATGTAGAAAGTGAAATCAAACTGTGGCACTGATTATGTCACAATGCACTCTTGACCCTTGACCCTTAGGTTTACTTTAGGGGGTTTACAGGACAGAAACCGTCCTGCTGGACTGTAACGTGCATGGAAAATGGCTAGAAATAGCATTTTAGCTTAGCGTACATTTCTAAGTACTTAATGTTAACGAATACAATCTTTTTGTTCAGCGTTATCTTATTTATTTAATCACTCATATGTTCATTCAAGTGGGGAAAATGAAAAAAATCAAACTTCTGAACTTCTCAAACATCTACTTCTGTAAATCTGAGAAGACATGATTGTTTCTTCTATGAGTTACTCCAAAATCTCTGATTTAAAGTCTGTCTCATGAATCTAATCTCCATCTGAATCACTCATTTTATGACTCAATCATTGTCAACACGCCACCTCACACTTTGATCTAAACAGCATTTCTTGTAAACCGCGGCAATTCTTGCAACAGTGTTGCTCTTTCGCCAATTACACTGATCAGCCACAACATTAAAACCACCTTCCTAATATCATGTAGGTCCCCCTCGTGCTGCCAAAACAGCACTGACCCGTCAAGACATGGACTCTACAAGACCCCTGAAGGTATCCTGTGTGTATCTGGCACAAGACATCAGCAGCAGATCCTTCAAGTCCTGTAAGTTGTGAGGTGGATCGGACTTGTTGGTCCAGCACATCCCACAGATGATCAATCGGATTGAGATCTGGGGAATTTGGAGGCCAGGGCAACACCTTGAACTCTTCATCGTGTCCCTCAAACCATTCCTGGACAATTTTTGCATTGTAAAATGAGGATAACACCAATGACTGCACTGCCAAGGATCAAAGTTCTGCTGGGAAACACTGGGTCCGGCCATTCATGTAGACGTCAATTTGACATGTGCCACTCACCTAAACATCATTGCAGACCAGATACACCCCTTCATGGCCTCTTTCAGCAGGATAATGCCACACTGCACACATTGTTCAGGAATGGTTTGAGGAACATGATGAAGAGTTCAGCATCTGTGGGATGTTCTGGACCAACAAGTCCGATGCACAGCGGCTCCTCCTCACAACTTACAGGACTTTAAGGATCTGCTGCTGATGTCTTGGTGCCGAATACACACAGGACACCTTCAGGGGTCTTATAGAGTCCATATCTCGACGGGTTGGCACTCTTTTGGTGTAACTAGGAGGACCCACAGCATATTAGGCAAGTAGACATAATGTTTTGGCTCATCAGTGTATGGAGTGCAATTCAACACTATCTGTGAAGTAGAAGTAGAAAGGAAGTTCTATCTTAAATCTGTGAGGAAACTCCAAAGCTTCAGGAGGGAGCCAAAATAACAAACAAAAGGAAGGAATCAATCCTTAAGGAAACAATAAATAAACAGGATTAGCTCTTATGTATAAATAAACGAAGAAAGAACAACATGTGAGCTTTTAAATAACAGTAGCCTCTGCAGCTATAGTTAGCGATGGGACGTTCAACAGTGATATAACACTAGCAATAAAACACGCTTTACGTTAAGAAAGGGCATTCTGAAATTTGGGAACATTTTCAAATGTTTGGTTACTTGCTTGTTTTGATTATTGGGGTGGTTAAGACCAACGTAAGATGACTTGTGACTGATGCCGCTGCTAATATGATAGTATGTGCAAATTATGGCGAGACAAGAAATGCTGTAAATGTCAAGCCATCCCAAACTGAAAATGAAAAAGGTTTTCAGTTGTGCAGCAACCTGTTGAGGTTTCCATATTAGACCATTAATATAATGTCATTGGCCACATTGCTTGACCCACAGCCAGTCTAATGATTAGGACAGATTAAATGTGCTGCCAATAAATAGACATTTACGATAATATATGGTTTGTCAATATTCTTCAAGCAGGTTCAGTTGCTTTGTATAACTTTTTGGGGCGGCTGTGGCTCAGGTGGTTGAGCAGGTCAGTCACTAATCGTAGGGTTGGTGGTTTGATTCCCGGCCCACATGACTCCACATGCCGAAGTGTCCTTGGGTAAGACACTGAACCCCAAGTTGCTCCCAATGGCAGGCTAGCACCACCATTGGTGTATGAATGGGTGAATGAGAACTGATGTGTCTATGTTGATATTACTTTGTATTTTTCACTTTCCAAAAATACTCCCAAAAAAGCTTAGATGGTGCACCCACATACAGCCGGTGCTCTTTGTTTTACCATTAGATGGCAGACGTGTGCTCAGTGTGTAAAGTGATGAACTTCACCCATTTGCTTCAGAAAGCTTCATTTTGCCATCAATAGCAAGAGTGTCCAGGGTTGAAGAAACAAAGTCTCTCATGTACAGTCCACACCACTCTGGGGAAATGTTGAGGCGTTTATCCCTGAATCCTGCCCTCCAGTCACGGCTGGCATTGATAAGAACACCTGCTCGAGGAAGGTAGAAAGAGAGCAATTGAGAAACAGAGTGGAAATAAGAAAGATAAACCAAACGAATACGTCCTGGCATAAAAATCACGTTAAAAATAAAATTTAGCAAACCTTCTTGTTCCAACAGCGCCACCCATTGACATTGAACACTTCTAAGGGTCTGTGTGTGTCTCGCAAGACTAGTACAAGTCACGCTCACTAAGTTACACCCCTCCAAATAATCTTGAAACAGTTGGATGCCACATTCATACAATGTTTGTTGACAGTCCCGCAGCACCCATACACCTACACCTAATCATAACTCTTAACTCAAATATAACCACTGAGATTTAAAAAAGGACAAGTTTGTAAAATAATTTAAAAATACCGTAAATTAAACGTTATTTTGAAATCAATCATACTGCCGTACCACTAGGTGGCGACAGTGAGGAAATGAAGCTTGTGGTATGCTAAGCTAATAGGCTAACTGATTAGCTTGTGAGCTGACTGGAGAAACGGAACAGATAAATGTTACTCTTACCATTTATATCTTTATTATTATTATTATTATTATTAATAATATTATTATTATTAATAATATTAATATGAACCCCTTCAGGAATACAGTAAAGAGCAATTCCCAAATAATTCAAGTTGAGTTTACCGTTTATATCTTCCATTTAATAATATGATATGTGACATATAATTTTCTAATAACTATCATATAAAAGTTATTCTTTGTCAAATTTTAAGCTAAGAGAAATGTAATCATACAGCGATTGCATAGGATTTTAAAATCGCTTGAGCATCCAAGAGGGGCGTTCAAGAAGTGGGTGTTCCTTGGAGTGTTGCAGGAGAGACTTATGCTGCCTTCACGTGCTATCCGAATTATTGTAAATACGAGATTCCCACACATGAATGACCCCTCAAGTCGTAATTATGACCGATGGGGAGGAGTTCTAAACTTTCAACATGGCGGAGGAGAGCACAGTTTCGGTAGTGACTGAACAGGTTTTATTCACTTTTCTAAATGCAGCTAATTGTAAACGCTATTTTGGTCAAATTCATTTATTTATATCAGCAACCATTCGATGCATGTTGTACGTTTTTACACCGTGAATATAGCTTGAATTTGACCAAAATCCCATTATCGTCAAAGCCGAGTGACATGTATGATGGTGTCAAAATAAAAGTTCTTCATGAAATATGTATGAATGAACATGGCATCGTACATGTTTCCTGTTTTTCAGACAACAAAGCCCATGAACACGACATACTCGTAATTACCACTTCAGAAGCGGGAAGTAGGATAATCCTGAGAGCTCATGAAGGCAGCATTATACCTCTGCAGAACAAAAATGGGCTTTTCCCAATCAGTGGGTGTTTTCAAACCATTGAGCTTCCCTACTTTCATTGGATAGTTTAGAAACACCTATCCCGGTTTGGAAACGCTCCCTGAAATGCCCGGTTCTCTTGGTTCGGACAAAAAAGAAAATGATACATTTAGTCCTGGTTCACTTAGCGTACACGCTGGCATTTTTAACACTGAACCTAAAGATACAAAACCAAATACCATATATGGTGGTATTTGTACCAGCTGAGAACAAATGAAGAGTTAATAAAATGTGTAAAGGAGTCAAAATAGCACCAGGAATTCCTCCGTTGTGCACACAAACGAAGATATGCTGAGAACGCGCAAAATGATTGACAGGCAAACGTGCCAAAGACGAGAGCTGTCACAGAGACACAGTAAGATTAGGTCGTCATATCATGATGCTGGAGTTGTAAAGCAATGTTCTCCGTAAAGCTGCTTTGGAACAATATTTCATTGAGAAGAAGTATTCTATCTAATTACTTGCATTAATGTATTTATTCATTTTAAATAAATGAATAAACATGAATAAACATTCAATGCAAAGTATTGCTTTAGAACAACAGCAATATAAAAGCCAGTCATTTAACTGAGCAAATAATAACAGTGTACAACATGTTGTCATTTTAATATCACACTACATACTGTTTCATACTCCGTACACACGGATGATCAAATAGGAAAATATAGAGCAAAGAAACATCATATTTGGGGGTCTTTGGTATTAAAACATTTCACAACAGGCGATCTTGTTTTGAGCGAGAAAGACAGAATATTCAAAATGCAATTATATATTTAATTGACAGTGTTAGGCACAACAGCCTTGAGTGTCAATAGAACAATATCTCCCATGAGTCCACAGCAGTGCTCTCACTGTTGTGTTGATGAAACACAGACTCTCTGTGAAGATGTGTGTGTGTGTGTGTGTGTCAGATCATGTCTTAATAACTCTCAGCTTTATGTCTTTTATAATCTAGCGGCCTGAATCACGTTAAAATTCACTGAATGTGAATTCAGTGGTGGTGTAGTTTGCTAAAGCACATAACTGGTAATCAGAAGGTCACTGGTTCGATCCCCACAGCCACCACCATTGTGTCCTTGAGTAAGACACTTAACTCCAGGTTGTTCCGGGGGGATTGTCCCTGTAATAAGTGCACTGTAAGTCACTTTGGATAAAAGCATCTGCCAAATGCATAAATGTAAATGTGAATGTGAATGTATGAGATGTCTTTAATTTTGAAGGACACAGATTAATGTGGGAGTGTTTTGTGAATGTGTGCTTCCTGTGAGCTGCAGTGCTCGACCACAATAGTGTTTTCATGCCATGATTAGACTGTAATATCTCACATTAAACATATGAATAATCATACAGAGCACATTTACGATCTGTGGTCAGACTTCATTATATTTGCGTGATTGTATTTGATCCATTTCATTAAATCGATCTATCTATCTATCTATCTATCTATCTATCTATCTATCTATCTATCTATCTATCTATCTATCTATCTATCTATCTATCTATCTATCTATCTATCTATCTCTCTGTCTGTCTGTCTGTCTGTCTGTCTGTCTGTCTGTCTGTCTGTCTATCTATCTATCTATCTATCTATCTGTCTGTCTGTCTGTCTATCTATCTGTCTGTCTATCTGTCTATCTATCTATCTATCTATCTATCTATCTATCTATCTATCTATCTATCTATCTATCTATCTATCTATCTATCTATCTATCTCTGTCTGTCTGTCTGTCTGTCTGTCTGTCTGTCTGTCTATCTATCTATCTATCTATCTGTCTGTCTGTCTGTCTGTCTGTCTATCTATCTATCTATCTGTCTGTCTGTCTATCTATCTATCTATCTATCTATCTATCTATCTATCTATCTATCTATCTATCTATCTATCTATCTATCTATCTATCTGTCTGTCTGTCTGTCTGTCTGTCTGTCTATCTATCTATCTATCTCTCTGTCTGTCTGTCTGTGTGTCTGTCTATCTATCTGTCTGTCTATCTGTCTATCTATCTATCTATCTATCTATCTATCTATCTATCTATCTATCTATCTATCTATCTATCTATCTATCTATCTGTCTGTCTGTCTGTCTGTCTGTCTGTCTGTCTGTCTATCTATCTATCTGTCTGTCTGTCTGTCTGTCTGTCTGTCTGTCTATCTATCTATCTATCTATCTCTCTGTCTGTCTGTCTGTCTGTCTGTCTATCTATCTATCTATCTATCTACTATCTGTCTGTCTGTCTGTCTGTCTGTCTATCTCTCTGTCTGTCTGTCTGTCTGTCTGTCTGTCTATCTCTCTGTCTGTCTGTCTGTCTGTCTGTCTGTCTGTCTGTCTATCTATCTATCTGTCTGTCTGTCTGTCTGTCTGTCTATCTATCTGTCTATCTATCTATCTCTCTGTCTGTCTGTCTGTCTGTCTGTCTATCTATCTATCTATCTATCTGTCTGTCTGTCTGTCTGTCTATGTGATTCATGCGATTATCTAATCAGCCAATCATGTGTCAGCAGTGCATAAAATCATGCATATACGGGTCAGGATGTTCACATCAACCATCAGAATGGGGAAAAATGTGATCTCATTGCTTTGGACATTTGTTTGTGCCTGATGGGCTGGTTTGAGTATTTCGCTCAATCCGATTGAGCATCTGTGGGATGTGCTGGACCAACATGTCCGATCTAAGGTGGCTCCCTCGCTTCTTACAGGACTTGAAGGATCTGCTGCTGATGTCTTGGTGCCAGATACACACAGGACACCTTCAGGAGTCTTATAGAGTCCATATCTCGGCGGGTTGGTGCTGTTTTCATGGCACACGAAGGACCAACAACATATTAGGCAGGTGGTCATAATGATTTGGCTCATCTGTGTATATAGAAAGATAATAAAAAAACAAAAACGATCTGCATTAATATTTGCAGATAATCAATAGTTCCAAAAAGCAACTATTGGCACTGATTAATCTGTAACACTGATATATCGGTTGACTTGCATTATTTACTTCAGCTATTGTTACTGTAAAACCAAATAGATTAATATGGGATGTCCTCCAAACATTTTAAGGAGTTCCTTTATTGCATTTGTGACTACAGAGATGGCTAATACCTAGTTAACAGTTATATTTTAGAAAACAACGATGGTATTTTGGTGGAAACAGAGGTCAATATTTGTAAGGGCTGTTGGTCAACCCCTATAAACTCACTGTCAGAGTTTGCTCATATCGAATGAACACACAACAAACACATGCATGGATGAAGGACTCATCTGTCAGACAGGTGTGGATAATGCTGACATTTGTAAATGCTATCATGATGGCATAGTACACAAACACACAAAAGGTTGGTTGTACGGTGGTTTCTCACTCGCCCAAAAGAGTCCAAAACTGGTCTTGTTAAGGGTTTGCTGTTGCTTTGAACATCCTTCATCTACATTGGGATTGCACGTATGTTTTAATGTGTACTAAACTCTTTTTCATCTCAGATGCTGAAGACAGAAGTGTCTCGTGTTTCCATGTATTTCTGTGGCGATGCTGTGTTGGCATGGCAACAGATCTTCTGCGATGTGCTCATACGGTACGAGTGTCTTAAACCAGCGACCTTCAAACGCTAGCACATCCTTTTCTTCTTTTTAATGATTACTTTGAAAACATTTGGTGCTTGTGGTCATGTGTTACTGATGGCTGATTGTGTCAATAAGTCATCATGGTGTATTGCGTGTTGTTCATCCACTGAAGTAATGTTGATAATGCAGGTCTTTCTGTCCGTGGATCGCCACTTTCAGATATCAGTGCATCCCTCATTTTACCCAGAGAAAGAGTTCTATAGCAAAACTATATACTTAAGTTGCTTTGGATAAAAGCCTTGAATAAATGCACAGTAAAATACTTTATTCTGGAACAAATCCTGCATTATATGCCGCTCAAGCAATTTATTCAATCAGCAGTAACCTTCACACACACACACAATCATGCTCACCTTCACCACACTGTGTGTAGGTGTGCTGGTAAATGACTGCATGAAGGGATTGTTATTCTCAGACTGTTTTTTTGAGTTCCTGATGTGATCTGGAGCCTGATACAAACTCACTGCTGCTCCAAACAGGATGTAGTATTTTAATTTGAGAGTCGTGATTGTTCCTGTCACACTGCCAGAGCAGATGCACCGCAGACTGAATGTTTAACTGGTTTAACAAGCTGCAGGTAATTACTGAGCATCTGTGTGAGATCAGATGTGTTCTGTATGTCTTCTGCGTGCAGCTCCCATCTGCAGTACAATTCAGTATTTTCCAGCGATGAGCACAGTCAGTTCTATCAGGAAGACTCACAGACTGGAGTGAAATTTAAGATGACATTTATTTGATGAATATAAAACAGTAATGTCTCTCTTTGGCGTAAGCCTCGTCTGGTGATCCAAAGAATTTGTACTCAGAACCGTCATATCCTGCCGGAGATAGGAGGCAGAGGCGAGGAGCCTACCCCCGTGCAGGACGGGACTCAACAGGTGGTGGTGGGGTGGAGGAAGTTGCCGTGTTAGCACAATGAAACAGCAATGTGATAGATTGTGAGCAGACTTATAAAGCAACGGCGTACATGTGATTGGCTAGCTAATGGTGCGATGATGTACAGATGCTAGTCTTCCCGCTAGAACTACAGTACGCTGCGCTTACATTACTTGGGAGCCCCAATCACCTCTGATATTTGAGAAAAGGCCAATGAGAACTGGCGAGTGGAATTTGCTTGCCACTCCCCCGGACATACGGGTATAAAAGGAGACAGCTTGCATCCACTCATTCAGGTTTGTGTCCCGGCCATTTCAGCGGGTAGTTCAGGGTTGTGGCAGGAGGGACACAGCGTCTCGTTCCGTCCATCAGGGAATGGAGGTTACAACAGTAACCAAGGCGTTCCCTATCTGTCACTCACTCAACGTTGTGTTGATGTAGTGACACTAGGGGTCCCTCTACGAAACGGCACAACCAGCTGAATTGTGTTACGTGGATTAGCGGTGCAGATGCAGGCAGGCTACCGCGAGTACACACAGCCCCATCATAACCTTCCCAACGCCCCACATAAGTCACATAGTCCCTCGTACCCCCAAGGGGGGAGGTGGGGGGGGGGGAGGGGGGCAAGATGCACTTACAATGGTAATCGGTCTCATCAGCTGTTTTGTCTTAGCTGGCACCAAGATATATTTGCGCCGGGGAAGGTGTTATTTTGGAGGTTAACATGAGGAGTGCACATCACATGGACTTACCCACCGGGAAGTACCACACATGGAAAGGAGTCCCTGTGGTAGGTCCTACCTGGAAGGGTGAAGCTCTACAAGCATAGTGACTGGTGGCAGAGCGGAGCATTTTTAATGTGGATGGGGACAGCCGCCCCTCCAACCTCTCCATCGGGAAGTCTGGGAGGATGAAGAACAAGTCGTATTGGTGGCTGACGCTCCTCGCGATAGCCCCTACCTGACGAAATCCCCTGAGGAAGGACCTCCTTTCTCCTTTCCTGACTTGGACGCGTCTGTTGTGTCAACGACACGCCTCTGCACTTGTTCTAGGGAAACCCCTGCCCATAGAAATGCAGGGTCCATCCAAGGGCTGAACGGTGTGATAGACACGCGATGCTTACCATGGTGCCATGTCCATCTCGGGACTCGAGTCTGAAGCCAGTGCCAAAGCGGTCTCATATGTATCAACCCTAGCTGTGTAACTGCCGCTGAGGACGCCATATGCCCCAGGAGCCTCTGAAATTGTGCAACACTTTCACTGTCCTTCCACTAGCTCACCTGGAATAATAGACTCTCGTTTTACATAGCAATTTAACAGAACTTTAAATATGAACAAATCTCCTCCTATCCTCATTTTGCTCGTAAACGCATAAAATAACAATTTCAATTTTTTTTCTTCCTATCCAGTCCAATGCAAAGCATGCTGGGAAATGGCAGCCCCTGCATAGTGTCAGCAATGCTACATTAACAGCACAAAAAGTATTAAATACCACAGCTCTTTCATGAACACCTGTTTGTCACTATATACACTGCATTATTTTTACTGATCCATGCAGTGCTGGCCAGGGAGTGGCCAGGGGTGGTGTTGGTCACCATGGACTGAAGCCTGGCCACCCCATTGGCCACTCAAATCGCAATTGCTGTTTTTGAGCACAAGACTTAACATGTACTGCCCGAAAATTGACTGTACTGCCACCACAGACTGATCACTGGCCCCTGCCCAGCCACCCCTATGAAAACTCCTGGCTCCGCCCCTGGATCCATGAGGTCATCGCGTGCCGTGCCTAAACGTTAATTTTAAGATAATTTAATCTAACATTTACTAACTTTTAAAGTGTTGCAAATGTAAGTAGCAAATGAGAATTCCTGTTTGAAAAAGCGCTTGTCACTTTCAGTTTTGTTCAAGGGGATGAAATCAAACGTTTTCCGATAACTGTCCCATAAGCGAAAGGATATTGCAAGTAAATGGGGTAAAAAGACCCTTGTTGTAGGGGCTAAATCCCTCACATAAAACACTTTGTTTTTCTTAAATAGGGGGAATAGATTTGATATAAAAAAAAAATGTATGAATACCTATAAAAATGGTTAACCCTTTTCGTAAATGGTAATTTTTTTACTCAATAATAATAATAATCAAAACATTATATACATACTGTATATATATAAATATTGCTGTCTCACAAGCATTTAGTTTTAGTGTATCCTGTGTGCCAGAAGCATCTAAAGGGTGTTATGCAACTCCAGAGAGCACTCAGGGCTTTATACCTGTCATCCAAACACCCACATCCTCTTCAATAATGTATTTATTTGTATGTATGAATCATGGCACACACTGTTTTTCAGTGCATATCATTAGATTGAACACATGACATCACCTTTGTATCTTTGTACCTTTGTTTTATTTAATATCGTTATTTTTGACATCCTATTGCACAGCATCACAATTACAGTCATTCAACAAATGAATTGTTCAACATATCTGTGAGAATTACGGGTTGTTTATCAAAGCAGATATCTTTTTCAGTCTTTCTTTTCACTGTATCTGACACTTGTCCAGTGTTTTGCTTTGCTTTTTATTCCCATTAGGACCAAGTACCAGCCGCAGGTCGGTGCCGAAACTCGGTCTGCGGGCAAGAGGATAGAGCGCACCGCACGGAGTGTCGCATGCCGCCGCTTTGCTCCCTTTCTCCGCCAGCCGACCCGCCCGGAGCGCCTGGTACGACCGGATGGACACTTTTCGGTGCTTGGAGGGTCCAGTCTCCAGCGGGAGTCCGCCGTTCTTCGCCAGCGCTTCAAACAACTTCTCCAGATTCACACTGTCTTTGGCGGAGGTCTCGAACAGAGCACTATCGTCTCCAAACGCACGCAAGACTTCAGTCCGTGACACCGCGTGCTGTTCGGAGGGCAAGTCTACTTTGTTCGCGCAGATCACCGTGGGCACGCAGACTTTCTGCTTGGACCTCAGCAATGCTGTTTTGGCTGCTACAATCTCGGCATGCAGAGCGCGCACCTCCTCAAACGAACTGCGGTCGTCCAGACTGAAGACGAGCAGAAATAAATCACCTGCAAAGAAATAAGAGAAACGTGTGCTCGAATTATACTATGATATGGTGCGTTTCTAAAACACATTATATATTAAAAGTACAACATTAATATAATTAATATTTGTGCTGCTATTTATTCATTGGGAACTGTTTATGTATTTACGCATGCGTTTAGAAGAAAGTAACTTTGCTATAATCTATAGACAATCCAAATAGTGCCGCTCTGGCTCCAAATGTGAAGATGAGCTGGCTTTAAGAATAAAGGAAGACAATGATCCGAATAACAGTTTGAGCTCTGTATGCATTCCAGATATATACATGTACGCATTAAACTTTTACGCACCGGTCAGAATGGACAGCCTCCTCTTTGCAGGGAAGCTCCTCTCCCCGGACGCGTCCAGGATGTCTATCTGGTAGGTTTCTCCGCGGATGTGGAAAAGTTTCCTGTGGAAGTCTTCACACGTGGGCTCGTAGTGCTCGTCAAAGTCATCGCGGAGAAACCGGCGTAGGATGGAGGTCTTGCCGACCCGCGGCGCGCCGAGCACCACGATGCGCCTGCTGTTCTGCGGCTTGGTGCCGCACTGAAACTCCTTCCCCAACTGCTGCAGACACGTGTGTCCGTGCAAGAGCAGCGCTGCCAGCTGGTCCATTGGGGATTTTTTGCATTGGCTGCTGTCGATGGACGGATGCGGCTTGGCAAGACTGGACGCCCGCATCACCCTGGCTTTCATTTCCTGCTGCTTGAGCTGCGTCGTGGCCAATTTCAAGATGCCCATTCCTGCTCTAGAGAGGGTGCTGACATTGAGCCCGGTGGCTCCGAGTCTTTGTGTCGTGTTTTTGTACGCAAGGATGACGCTGGGCGAGCTGGGACCAACGAGAGCGCGACACTGGTGTTGGATCAAGGCTGCAGCGTTTTGGGAAACTAAAGCGGCACTAACGCTCTTCTCCAGCTCCATGACGGGACACATTGAAGACAGGCGCAGGCTGTTTATCATATACAAAAGTGTTTCGTCCACCTCTAACTGTGTGCTGTGAGGTGTGGATAGATGTGCACTCTTTAGTGCGCTCGGCTTGCGCGATACTTATACGCGCGTCAGACGTCATCGGTGTGATTGGCAGGCGCGCGGCGCGTGTACCCGCAGGGAACAAAACGTTTCCCGAGCAGTGCACGATGAAATGGCCAGATAGCACACTAACTGCTGCAACGATTAGGTTAGATTAAAGGATAACAAATAACAAATGTAGCCTGCGACTAATTAAATAATTTATTAATTTAGGAATATTAAAATGTTAAATATTAATTTATATATATATATATATATATATATATATATATATATATATATATATATATATATATATATATATATATATATATATATATATATATATATATATATATTTTTTTTTTTTTTAATAAGATATTTAAATATATTTTTTTTCTACGAATAAATAGGACAATTTAAACCAAACTGAGGCAGCAGACCTTTAACCATGAAAATGTTCAATTTAAAGACTTCACATAGT
>NC_068280.1:1629816-1639816 GCF_025860055.1 Xyrauchen texanus | reverse complement strand
AAGCCTTCAAATACAGCCTGCTGAAGAACAACCCAGAGACTCTGATGGCAGATGTTTCACAAAAAGGGACAGAGACATCATCACTAATCTGCTCCTCTACACAACAGACTGTAATATTTGGCACAAGATAATCTGTCAATATTACAAAAGTTATAGAAAATTAGGCATCTGTAATGGCAGACAAATTCAAATTTATGAAGAAAATGACACTAACAAGGCATTTCTAATTGTAAATATCTACCATAATGGAACCATAATGTTCCAGGGGACTGAAGCATGTCTCAGCTCTGTCCAGGCAAACTTTACCAGCCTAAAAGCTCTGGCAGATGCTGAGAAACCAACACAGGGAGCTGCAGGAGACAGTGAAGCCCAGAGCTCAAGGGAGGGGGCGGAGCCTAACACTGATGACGGCGACTCACAGCTGGAGCAGTCTGTCACTCAGATCAGAAACAGTCTCTCCCTACAAGAGGTAGAGCTGGTGGAGCTCAGGGAACTAGCACTCTCCTATGCAACATCCAATGAGCGCTTCCAACACCTGGAAAATAAACTCAGTCACCTCACAGGAGACTTTGAAGCTAGTGTTAAGGAGTTAAGAGGAGAGATACAAAATCTGCAGCAGGACAGAGAGACCCTGAGTAAAGAACTGAAAACAGTCAGGGAGGTGCTGATGCTCAGAGAGGGAGAAATACAACGCCTGAGTGAACAGACAGAGCTCCTCACACACACCTGCAAGCAGCAGCAGCCCAGCTCTCCCACCAGCCAGACAGCAGCAGCAGTCCACACTCCGACACCAAACTCCAGCTCTCCCACCAGCCAGACAGCAGCAGCAGCAGTCCACACTCCGACACCAAACTCAGCTCTCCCACCAGCCAGACAGCAGCAGCAGCAGCCACACTGACACCAACTCAGCTCCAGCAGCAACACCACCACCGATGTCACAGGCAGAGGCCTCTGAAGGCCCCCAAGAGCAAGAAAATGCCCTACTGAATACAGAAATCATCATTCTAATTGATTCAAATGGTAAATTCATAAATGAAAAACAGCTCTTTCCTGGCCACAAAACATTAAAACTCTGGTGCCCAAAAACAGATAATGCCCTACAACAACTGAACAAAGACAATCTGGGTGAACCTAGCCACATCATCATCCATGTGGGCACGAATGACCTGAGGGCACAACAAGAGCGAGTGGCAGAATCAGTGACACGGGTGGCCATTAAAGCAACACAAACCTTCCCAACTTCAAAAGTAGTTATCTCCACCATCCTACCAAGATCAGACATCCATCCTCGCACCATACACAGAGTAAACACAGACATCTCATATAGATGTGCTGGAATGCCAAACGTTCACCTGGCACATCATCCCACACTGGACATCCACCACCTCCATGACCACGTCCACCTCCATAAAGACAGTGTTCATATGTTTGCAAAAACCCTTAAAGACGTGGCCTTGGGCCGAACCCCTGGCAGCCTTCCAAAGAACGCCAAAGCACCCACTACCCCTCAGCCAGCGAGACGGTTTATTCACGCAGCACCACAAAACATCGTCTCTCCACACTCAGCTGAGCCCTACACTACAACCCCTAGACCTGCACCCTATCGCCAACTCACTGTACCCCCCCCGCCCTGGGCCTCACCACCCACATCCTGCCCCCCTGCATCTGCATCCTGGACACCACCGCCCATGGCCTGGACCTCCACACCCTGCTCTCTACCACCATCAGCAATACCCTGCACCACAGGACCATTTCTCCTGGCACCACAACCACAGAAGACCCAGAGCAGCCCCAGCGAGGAACAGCATCTCAGCAGAACAACGGCCCAGTCCACATCCACACCCCCACCGGCCCGAGCAACAGGAGCAGCTGAGTTATGCTGCAGCCCTGAAAGGACCAAGCCACACCAACCTAGTAGAGATTAAGGACCTTCTCAAACTTATATGCACACGTCTGGAACAGTAGTCGTGAGTAAAAGAGATGCATACGATATATTTAGAAAAAAAATAAAATATATATGTATATATATATATATGGATATATGGGTATATGTATGTGTATGTATGTATGTGTGTATGTATATATATATGCATGTATATGTATATATATATATATATATATATATATAGAGAGAGAGAGAGAGAGAGAGAGAGAGAGAGAGAGAGAGAAGAAAAAAAAACAAATCATAATTTGGTTTACACATGTATACTTTGATAATATGTTAGACATAGGTTTGTATTACTCTAGAGCTTTATTAAGATTGTAGAATTTTTAAACTTGACTAAATGAAATCATTGACGATTACAATGTGGAATATTCAGGGTATTAATTCATCCAGTTTTGGTAACAAAACCCAAAACTTAGATTTTAAGAAAAACATATCGAACATGGACATAATCATACTACAGGAAACTTGGTGCAGAACTGATAAAGTCACTCTTTGTCCCTCAGGATACTGTGAAACATCTCTATCCTCTAGAAAGCACGAAAGAATCACACGTGGGAGAGATTCAGGGGGCATCATAATCTGGCACAAACAAGAAATAGATAATTACATCCAAACAATTAAAAAAGAAGAATCTCATATCTGGATCAAAATCAACAAGCACCTTCTCCAAACATCAAAAGATGTGTTCTTATGTGCTCTTTATATTCCTCCCCCTGAATCTCCCTACTATAATGAGAACATCTTTGAGACCCTCCACAGCCAAATCAACCACTTCCAGGCCCAGGGAAGTGTGTTGATCTGTGGGGATCTAAATGCCAGAACAGGATCCCTACTCGACTACACTACAGAAAATGGGAATAACCATATTTTCGGACAAAACTTCCCACAAAACACCGTAAACTTCCCAAGGTTTAATTCCGATGCCCAAGTGAATAAAAACGGGAAGCTTCTGATTGAGCTCTGTCAAAGCCTCGGTCTGTACCTCGTCTCTAGGGAGGTACACCTACAGTTCATTTCATGGTTGCTCAACAGTAGATTACATGATCACAGATTTAGATCTATTCTCTTTCAGAGCATTCACGGTCAGACCACTAACACCCCTATCAGATCACAGCCAAATTACTGTGTATCTAAAAAGGACAAAACATTTGAACATAACTTCACAGCCCAGTAAGCTGTACAACATCAGAAAGAAATACAGATGGGCGCAAAACAGCACAGAAAAATATGTGACAGCAATGGACCACCCAAAAGTATGCGCACTTATAAACAACTTCCTGTGCAGAGTTTATCCTCATGATGGAGATGGTGTAAATCTGGACGTGGAGAACATCAATTATATATTTGATTATTTGGCAACTATATCTAACCTCAAATCCTCCAAGAAATACCATAAAACCAAACAAGAGAATGAAAAATGGTTTGATTTAGACTGTAAAACAATGAGGAAAAAATTAAGACAATTATCAAATGAAAAACACAGAAAACCAAACGATGCAGATCTGTGCCATCAATATTGTGAGGAACTTAAACAGTATAAAAATACACTCAGAACAAAGAGAGAACAGTGCACGCAAAATCAGCTCAAAACTATTGAAGAATCGATACACTCAAACAGTTTCTGGGACAATTCCCTGAATAAAAAACATCATGAACAAACAGCCATACAAAATGGAGACATCTGGAAAAATCACTTTGAACAACTTTATAGTGAAATAAAAATGAACCCAGAACAAACTCAAATATATGAAAAAAATATCAATATGGAACAAACAATTGGTAAATACCAAAACCCATTAGACTACCCCATCACAGAAAATGAACTGATTGACAAAATCCAGGCCCTAAAAATCAAAAAAGCAAATGGACCAGATGGCATCCTCAATGAAATGCTGAAGAACACACAGCACACATTAAGATTGGCCTTACTGAAACTGTTAACTTGGTTCTGAGTGTTGGTCATTTCCCTGACACCTGGAATAGAGGACTCATAACGCCCATATTCAAGAGTGGAGACAAATTAGATCCAAACAATTACAGAGGCATCTGTGTGAGCAGTAATCTGGGGAAGATGTTCTGCAGCATCATCAACACAAGACTCGTTCACTTCCTTACAGAGCACAATGTCCTGAGCAAAAGTCAGATTGGATTCTTACCAAATTTTAGAACATCAGACCATATCTTCACCCTACATACCCTGATTGACAAATACATCAACCAAAACAAAACCAAAATATTTGCTTGCTTCGTAGATTTCCAGAAGGCCTTTGATTCAATTTGGCATGAAGGCCTTCTTTCTAAACTTTCAGAAATTGGTGTAGGGGGCAAAACATACAACATCATAAAAACGATGTATTCAAACAATCAATGTGCAATTAAAATTGTCAATAAACAAACGGAGTTCTTCACTCAAGGGCAGGGTGTGAGACAGGGCTGCCCACTATCACCGACCCTCTTCAATATTTACATTAATGAATTGGCAAAACTCCTAGAACAATCCGCAGCTCCTGGCCTCACACTACATGACTCCAGTATAAAGTTCCTGCTGTATGCAGATGATCTGGTCCTGCTGTCTCCAACAGAAGAGGGTCTACAGCAGAACCTGGACCTCCTGCATCAGTTCTGTCAGACCTGGGCCCTGACCATTAACCCAACTAAAACCAAAGTACTAACATTCCAGAAAAGACCCAGATGTCAGGGAAAGAGACACAATTTCACCCTTGGTACGACCAAAATTGATCATGCCACAAACTACACTTACCTCGGGCTGAAATTCAGTGCAAACGGAAACCTCAACTTGGCCGTGAATGAACTGAAAGCGAAAGCAAGAAGGGCTTTCTATGCCATTAAAAAATCTATCCAATTTGAAATACCAATCAGAATCTGGCTCAAAATATTCCAGTCAGTCATTGAACCTATTGCACTATATGGCAGTGAAGTTTGGGGTCCTCTCCTAAATCACCAATTTGACAAATGGGACAAAAATCCGATTGAAGCCCTCATACAGAGTTTTGTAAAAGCATTCTTCGGGTACAGAGAAACACACCTAATAATGCATGCAGGGCAGAATTAGGCCAATACCCTCTATTAATCCACATTGAGAAACGAGCCATCAAATTTTGGAAACATCTAAAACTGAGTGACCCCAACTCTTATCATTATAAAGCCCTTAAAAACCATGAAGTGAACGCTGAGAAGAGTCCCATCATCCAGCTGGTCCTGAGGCTCCACACACAGACTAACACGACTAACAATAATCAGCCTCAGGACACGGACACCCTCATCCACACAATCCGGCCCAACCAAATGATAAAAGCACAAAAAGTAAAGTACCGAACTTATTGGAATGAAACAACACAAAAACAAAGTAAACTACAATGTTATTTGACCCTAAACAGAGATTACACGACAGCAGAATACCTGAGTACAGTCAGAGACCACAAACTGAGGAAACACATGATGAGGTACAGACTGAGCGACCACAGCCTGATGATAGAGAAGGGCAGATACAGACAGAGCTGATGCCCAGAGAGGGCAGGTTATGCCCGTACTGTAACCAAGGACAAATAGAAACAGAGCTGCACTTCTAAACCACCTGCCCTAATTATAATGACATTCGAAAACACTTCTTTCCCAAATTTGAAATGATTTGTCCCAACTTCAATAAGAATGATGCACAAGCTCAATATTTACTTGGTGAACAAAGAGACTGCATTTCACTAGCAGCAAAATACATCAACTCCTGCCACAAACAGAGGGAAGAGTCGACCAAACAGTGATGCGCCCATTTACACACACACACACACACACACACACACACACACACACACACACACACACACACACACACACACACAAATACACCCACACTATACACACACGCTCACACACACACACACACACACACACACACAAATACACCCACACTACACACACACACACACACACACACACACACACACGCTCACTCACTCACACACCACTGAAAGTATACACACTGTTAATTATTATTATATATATATATTATTATTATTATTATTATTATTATTTTTATTTACACACATGTTCAATACAGAATTTGTTCTACTGTTAATTTTCATGCTCATATAAATGCTTTGGCAATACAATGTACAATTTGTCATGCCAATAAAGCTCATTTGAATTTGAATTTTGAATTTGACAGACAGTGAGAGAGAGAGACAGATCCTGAGCAAGTACAGGCTCAGAGCACAGTCTCGTCATCGAGAGAGAGACAGACAGTGAGAGTGAGAGACAGACAGTGAGAGAGAGAGACAGATCCTGAGCAAGTACAGGCTCAGTGAGCACAGTCTCGCCATCGAGAGAGAGACAGACAGTGAGAGAGAGAGAGAGAGAGACAGATCCTGAGCAAGTACAGGCTCAGTGAGCACAGTCTCGCCATCGAGAGAGAGACAGACAGTGAGAGAGAGAGAGAGAGAGACAGATCCTGAGCAAGTACAGGCTCAGTGAGCACAGTCTCGCCATCGAGAGAGAGACAGACAGTGAGAGAGAGAGACAGATCCTGAGCAAGTACAGGCTCAGAGCACAGTCTCGTCATCGAGAGAGAGACAGACAGTGAGAGTGAGAGACAGACAGTGAGAGAGAGAGACAGATCCTGAGCAAGTACAGGCTCAGTGAGCACAGTCTCGCCATCGAGAGAGAGACAGACAGTGAGAGAGAGAGAGAGAGATCCTGAGCAAGTACAGGCTCAGTGAGCACAGTCTCGCCATCGAGAGAGAGACAGACAGTGAGAGAGAGACAGATCCTGAGCAAGTACAGGCTCAGTGAGCACAGTCTCGCCATCGAGAGAGAGAGAGACAGTGAGAGAGAGAGAGAGAGAGACAGATCCTGAGCAAGTACAGGCTCAGTGAGCACAGTCTCGCCATCGAGAGAGACAGACACAGAAAAACATGGTTACCCAGAGAAGAAAGTGTGTGTGCTCACTGTACGACAGGTTTACTGCCCAAAATGTAAAGAGACAAGTGACATTTATATGGATAAATTAACAGACAGCATAGACACATTTATAACCATGACAGAACAAGAACAAATGAACATAATACTTGGAGAGGGACACACAGCAGCACTGGCTGAAGATACGTGTGTCACCCCAATGTTCACCACAGTGACCCTCAGTGTGTGTGTGTATATTCATCTGTGTGTCAGTTCTCTTCAGTTATTTTAACACTGTGGTCTTTACCAGATCTGATCTTGTTTTTGTATTTATTTGTATTATTTATTATTTATTTTTAGATGTAGTTCTAGCTTTACACAGCCTCTGCTTTGGCAATATTGCATTGTTTACATTCATGCCAATAAAGCCCCATTGAATTGAATTGAATTGAATTGAGAGAGAGAGAGAGAGATGGATATGTGTGTGTGAAATGACAGGAAGTGAAGGACATGTTATCCGGTCAGTCTTTCTTCCTGCGAGCCGTCTGTAGTGCTCTCATCATACAGTTCTCAGAAAGAAATGTCAATAACAGATTGTCAGTATGGGTTTCATCTGTTCAGAGGAGCAACAGCATCCTGTGTTTCCCACCTCCTCACATTCTCTCTTTCTCATTTCTTTCTTCTCGCTCATCTCTGGCTTCAACTTCCCACCTGTGAAACAATACAGGATGTTCTGACTCAGTGTTTCTGTTCATCAAAAGCCAAGAGAAGCCAAGGACATGTGGAGGGGAAGATGTGTGTGATTGAATGGGGTAAAAAGTTGTTTTATCGTTACTATGGTAACAACTTTACATCTCCAGAACGCCAAGGATGATTTATAAAGCAACATACCAACTCGAAATAACAGAATTCCTGTAATTCAAATCACTTTAAACACACTAAATAATGTTTTATTGTAAATGTAAAAATTCAGAGTTTGTGAGTGTGTGAGTGTGTGTGACTGTGTGAGTGTGTGTGTGTGTGTGTGTGTGTGTGTGTGACTGTGTGAGTGTGTGTGTCTGTGTGTTTGTGTGTGTGTGTGTGTGTGTGTGTATGAGTGTGTGTGTGTGTCTGTGAGTGTGTGAGTGAGTGCATGTGTGTGTGTGTGTGTGTGTGCGTGCGTGCGTGTGTTTGTGTGTGTGTGTGTGTTGATTGTTGGTTTTATCACTAATTAACGTTTTATCATGAGATGTCAATCAAGATATCAACACTCATCATACAAATCTCAATGATTGTGATAATTGATAAAACTAGATGAAAAAAAAAATACAGATGATCATTGCTACAGTACATTTATTGGTCCTGTTCACTGTGAAATCACAGGTCTTGATCTTGTGGTCTTGGTCTTAAGATGTATTGAGAGCATATAAAGGTGGTCTTGGTCTGGATCTGGGTCTCATTATTCAGTGTCTTGGTCTGGGTCTGGGTCTCGTTATTCAGTGTCTTAGTCTGGGTCTGGGTCTGGGTCTTGGTACTCAGTGTCTTGGTCTGGTTCTGAGTCTCATTACTCAGTGTCTTGGTCTAGGTCTCGTTATTCAGTGTCTTGGTCTGGGTCTGGGTCTTGTTACTCAGTGTCTTGGTCTGGGTCTCGTTATTCAGTGTCTTGGTCTGGGTCTCGTTATTCAGTTTCTTGGTTTGGTTCTGGGTCTCGTTACTCAGTGTCTTGGTCTGGTTCTGGGTCTCATTATTCAGTGTCTTGGTCTGGGTTTGGGTCTTGTTACTCAGTGTCTTGGTCTGGGTCTGCGTCTCGTTACTCAGTGTCTTGGTCTGGTTCTGGGTCTCGTTATTCAGTGTCTTGGTTTGGTTCTGGGTCTCATTATTCAGTGTCTTGGTCTGGGTCTGGGTCTTGTTACTCAGTGTCTTGGTCTGGTTCTGGGTCTCAATATTCAGTGTCTTGGTCTGGGTCTTGTTACTCAGTGTCTTGGTCTGTTTCTGAGTCTCATTACTCAGTGTCTGGGTCTGGGTCTTGTTACTCAGTGTCTTGGTCTGGTTCTGGGTCTCATTATTCAGTGTCTTGGTCTGGGTCTCATTACTCAGTGTCTTGGTCTGGGTCTTGTAACTCAGTGTTTTGGTTTGGTTCTGGGTCTCATCATTCAGTGTCTTGTCTGGGTCTGGGTCTTATTACTCAGTATCTTGGTCTGTGTCTGGGTCTCATTATTCAGTGTCTTGGTCTGGGTCTCGTTACTCAGTGTCTTTGTCTGGTTCTGGGTCTCATTATTCAGTGTCTGGGTCTGGGTCTCGTTACTCAGTGTCTTTGTCTGGTTCTGGGTCTCATTATTCAGTGTCTTGGTCTGTGTCTGGGTCTTGTTACACAGTGTCTTGGTCTGGTTCTGGGTCTCGTTATTCAGTGTCTGGGTCTTGTTACTCAGTGTCTTGGTCTGGTTCTGGGTCTCATCATTCAGTGTCTTGGTCTGGGTCTGGGTCTTGTTACTCAGTGTCTTGGTCTGGTTCTGGGTCTCGTTATTCAGTGTCTATTCTGGGTCTTGTTACTCAGTGTCTTGGTCTGGGTCTGGGTCTTGTTACTCAGTGTCTTGGTCTGGGTCTCGTTATTCAGTTTCTTGGTTTGGTTCTGGGTCTCGTTACTCAGTGTCTTGGTCTGGTTCTGGGTCTCATTATTCAGTGTCTTGGTCTGGGTCTGCATCTCGTTACTCAGTGTCTTGGTCTGGTTCTGGGTCTCGTTATTCAGTGTCTTGGTTTGGTTCTGGGTCTCATTATTCAGTGTCTTGGTCTGGGTCTGGGTCTTGTTACTCAGTGTCTTGGTCTGGTTCTGGGTCTCATTATTCAGTGTCTTGGTCTGGGTCTTGTTACTCAGTGTCTTGGTCTGTTTCTGGGTCTCATTATTCAGTGTCTTGGTCTGGGTCTTGTAACTCAGTGTTTTGGTTTGGTTCTGGGTCTCATTATTCAGTGTCTTGGTCTGGGTCTCATTATTCAGTGTCTTGGTCTGGGTCTCGTTACTCAGTGTCTTGGTCTGTGTCTGGGTCTCATTATTCAGTGTCTGGGTCTCGTTACTCAGTGTCTTTGTCTGGTTCTGGGTCTCATTATTCAGTGTCTTGGTCTGGGTCTGGGTCTTGTTACACAGTGTCTTGGTCTGGGTCTTATTAC
>NC_068280.1:1594816-1614816 GCF_025860055.1 Xyrauchen texanus | reverse complement strand
TGTATGACATCATTGGAACTTCAAAGTGTCTTATTTGTATCATGGGAATTTAAAAAGTTTCTATGAAATAATCAGACATGTAAAGGTTCTTCTATGACATCATTGGAACTTTTAAAGGTTTAGAATGTATCGTAAAGCGGTTCTCCTATCACAGCGGTTCCTTACTAGAGTAAAGAGATGCTTACATCAGTAACTCAATGTTCAGGGTTATTCCTGAGACTAATAATAAAACAACCTTTACATAACCTTAACATTACGTGTTCGTTGTTAGATATCTCCGCGGGTTCCTCTCACAGAGGACTGCAGTATTCATTGATGTGTTTTAAGATGTTTTACCCGAGAGGACGGTTTTGTCCCATGTGACTGAACTCTGTACCGCAGTAAATACTACGCTTTTAGAAGAGAGGAACGAATGATTTAGAGACTGCTGGAGAGATCAAGGACAGGAACGCCAAGAGAAGAAGGACAGAGTAAGTCAGGGGATGGATAGGATTAGATTTTGCCGCACACACAGAAATACTGAGTCAACAAGTGCAGCGAGATGCAAGAGTGTGAAGGGCAGAGATGTCTTCATCAGCTGAGTGTCGACCATATCGTCCTGTCTTCACTATTTTCAGTCATTTCACGACAATCCAATGTTTTTATCCACTTTGGTGAGTGAACGACTCTTTTAGATGCTTCAGTCGCGCTGGAGATTTTCAAAATGTCAATCTGTTGTAGGTGAAAATGTATCATATTGAAGTATTTACATATCATGATGCTACATTGCTAAGCCATTTAAATGGGTGTATTATTGATTTACAGAGTTGTATAACTGTAAAAAAAAATGTCAGAAACTTTGTTTGAGATCTAACAAAAGTTGATACCCAAGAATTATGTGTATTAGCGTCTCTGTCCCTCATCCTCTGTTGCTGATGTTGGCATCTGTGAGTGGCACAGCTGAATGCGGATTTTGTTGCACTGCATACAAACTCTGCATTAGACCACTATTGCATTACAGTCCCTTCCAGACCCCTCTTTGCATTTGGGCTCTCTCTATCGAGTGCTTGCTGCTTCATATAGTCCCTGTAACTATAGCAACAACTCTCTCAAACATGTGAAGTAAAGCTGTGTGAGAGTGTTTTTGTGCTTGCATTTGTTGGCCATGTAATTGGGCTTTTCCACTGCACGGTACAACTCTACTCCACTTGTTTTTGGGGGTTTTCCACTGTGGATAGTTCCTGGTATCTGGTACTTTTTTAGCACCACCTCAGTCAAGGTTCCAAGCGAGCCGAGCCGATACTAAATGTGACGTCAAAATCCTGCAGATCACTGATTGGTCAGAGAGAATCGTCACTACCAGCGCCACAGAATTTTCGACATGGGACATCAACCCACTAGTTTTAAAGTTAGCAACAGTGATGGCAGTATCATTTGATCACTCGACTTTTGAATTGTAAAAAGAAAAAATGACACAAAACCACGTCATGGTCAATAAACGAGGTGCAGACGGTCCACTCGTTAGCGATGAACGAAATGACGTGAAACGAAAAAGTCTTTCAGGAAGTGTCTCAGCTGTTGTCCGCACACAGCTACCAGTGGACCGACCAACAGTGCAGGGAAAGTAAAACTACATTGACTACAGAACAATCAAGGAAATGTGGAAGTGGTTTGACCAAATGGACGCTATCTAAACCGGCGAGCAATGGGAGGGAGAGTGCGCTGGACTGGCGTTGATCCATGATGGAGGATGGTACATTTTGTTACGTTAACTCTATACTCTGCTTGAAAGCTTCACTTTATTTAGTTGAGCAGCTACTGGAAGCTTCTAAAACAACCAATTTAACTGTTACACTTGTGTAAAATCACCATCAACAACTGCTTTATGCAGCACAATGAGCTAGCAGCTAACAGCTAGCGCTCGTGTTAATGTTTATGGTCAGTTTGTGTCGAGTTTAAGATGATGTCACGACAGTAGAGGTGGCGTAACAATGACGATCAGCCTATAATCCCACCCATGTTGAGGCGGCACTAAACTGCAGTGGAAAAGCAAACTCAGAAAAGCGAGTCGAGTCGAACCGTAACGTGCCGTGCCGTGGAAAAGTGCCATAAATGTGAACTTTTAAATTTGAGACACAGGTTTAGATGTATTTGTGTTCGTCCTGTTCTGAAGTGTTGGTCTTAAAGCAAAGCCTGTAGTCTAGCAGAAAATCCAGCTGAACTGTCTACTTCTGATGGGAGTTGGTTTATGTGGTTTTTAGGTGGTTGAAGTTGATCAGTTATAGTCATCGAAGCTGTCAAATTAAAATGTGAAATTCACCATCAAATTTAAGGTAAAAATACTAAATGTGTTATTGTTTCAATAGCCGCGTTTCAACTATCGGGCCAAATGAGGGCGTGCCAGTGCGTGCCAGGGCCAGTTGCGTTCCCACAGTCACTTCCGGGGCTTTATCGGGGCCAATGACCTTTGGCACGCCAAACAAGGCCCCCAGGGGATTGAGGCGGGTTCAATGCCAAAGAAGTTTCTCCAAACCTTCCGGGTTATGCATTCAGAGCACCACAATACAAGTTCAGCAAAAATAAAAATAAAACTTTGGGCACAGAACAAATCCGTCAAAAATGCCAATGGCCCATTGTGCCATGCTTTGCTTTTTTTTCAGTATTTCATGCAGAAGCGGCACATTTTTAGATGTTGTTAACTTGAAAGAACTTCGACTTTTGACGCATCTCAAGACCCCTGCGGTCTATACTAATCTGAGGTTTCTTTACTGCAATACCAGGTTTGGTCTGAACAGCCCCTTTCAGTATTTATGATGCATTTCATCAGGTGGGCAGACTAGAGGTGCATCTGAACTTACTACATGAGTCAGTGTAAATACAAAATACTTGATCCCACTTCTGTGATTCAAAGCTGACACATCATCGGTCATCAGCTGCAGCAGATCTGGTGGTGTCGGGGTGTATGTGGGCTGCAGTCAGTGTGAGCCGTTGCTTTGGTGGCGATTGTGACTCATTAACGCTAATACAGGGCAAACCTGACAGCACATGAATCAGAGAACATACAGACCACTATTACTATGTATTCATCTGGCAGACTCATTTGAAAAGCTACTTGCATTGCATTCAAAACATATATTATGTCTATATGCAGCATGCAGTAGAGCTCCTATCTAGTCATACTTCAATTGGGAAAGACCGAAATATCCAGAACTCAGTCATCTCAAGGTTATGTGTGTGTGTGAGTGATTGGCAGGTTAAATTTAGGAGTGTTTTCGAGTGTGAGTCAAATTACACACGGCTCTCACTGCCATTTCATCTTACTGTGTTTTTCATGATAAGTGCAAACTGGAGAGCAGAGCTGAATTATTGATGATTCTGAAAATGGTAATCACTCTCCTCATGCTACTAATAAAGAGGCGGAGGATTTTTAATTAGCTGCGCATGTTGTGTCCACTGATGTATTTAACTTTAGGCTGATGTTCAACTAAAATGAAGTTTGAAGATTATATTACTTCAGACCCCAGACCAAGGAAAACATCATGCTTGACTATTGACTATAAAGTATATATATATATATATTATGAAAACGGTGTGTTTCAAATGTATATGCCCAATGTATCAAGTGTCAAATATAGACTGTAACCTTTTTCAAATGTATTTTGTAGTTCATTAACATATCATTAGTGATGTATCAATATTTTAATAATGATCTAAATCAATATTGTTCACTCTGTAAATGTAAATATGCAGATTTCACGAAATATTCCATGATGCACCGCTGTCATTAACATAGTTTTAAAACAATTGCCAGAATGTTTAATTATATGTTTATCTGATGTGTGTTAATGCAATGTATTTTATTCATCCAAACGCCTTAAATAATCACAAAAGATTAAATGAAGTTTGTGATATTTAAATACTTTAAATACAAAAATGCTCATTAAAAGCCAGCGCTTCTTGTGTTTGTTGCCTTGGAAACCGTATAATTATATCACATTGCAGAAAAAAAACTAGGATTAGATAAAACAGAACCTATTTGACTATAAAAGGAAAAAGTGTTTGTTTATTTTAATGATAATTTGTTTGTTTTTCTTTGTGTCATTTTAAATGGCAGGGGTTAATGTGCACTCTCTCTCTCTCTCTCTCTCTCTCTCTCTCTCTCTCTCTCTCTCTCTCTCGTGTATTTCTCTCTCAGCGCTCGTTCGTGCTCTCTTTAGTGTGACTGTCTGCCTACCTCGTCTCACACCAAGAGGCCAAAAAACCACCCACACAATCCCTCGCACTGTAGCCATGACGACCTCGGCCCTGCGGCGACAGGTGAAGAACATTGTGCACAACTACTCGGATGCAGAGATCAAGGTGAGGGAGGCAACCTCCAATGACCCCTGGGGTCCGTCCAGCTCACTGATGTCAGAGATTGCCGAGCTGACGTTCAGCGTTGTGGCGTTCAGCGAGGTCATGGCCATGGTGTGGAAACGGCTCAATGACCACGGCAAAAACTGGAGACATGTCTACAAGGTGTGCTAGTTATTACACAGTTATAAAACAGTTACAAAAAAGTTAGATAAAAGTTACAACACAGTTGTAAAACAGTTACAACACAGTTGTTAAACAGTTACAACATGGTTATAAAACAGTTACAACACGGTTGTTAAACAGTTACAACATGGTTATAAAACAGTTACAACACAGCTGTTAAACAGTTACAACATGGTTATAAAACAGTTACAACACGGTTGTTAAACAGTTACAACACGGTTGTTAAACAGTTACAACACGGTTGTTAAACAGTTACAACAAAGTTGTTAAACAGTTACAACATGGTTATAAAACAGTTACAACACAGTTGTTAAACAGTTACAACACGGTTATAAAACAATTACAACAGTTATAAAACAGTTACAACACAGTTGTTAAACAGTTACAACACAGTTATATATAGTTTTAATAGTTATAATACAGGAATAACACATGTACAACTTACGTATCACATTGTAATAAGGCTATATACATATATTCTGCATCTTTTGAAGCCATACAATTACTTTGTGTGATACACTTTATATTATGAGCAGCTAATCTCTCCGTCTCTCTGGTCTAGGCCCTAACTCTGTTGGATTATTTGGCTAAAACGGGTTCGGAGCGTGTTGCCCAGCAGTGCCGCGAGAATGCCTTCACCATTCAGACTCTCAGAGACTTTCAGTACGTCGACCGCGACGGGAGAGATCAGGGCGTGAACGTGCGCGAGAAAGCCAAGCAGCTTGTGGCACTGCTGAGAGACGAGGAGCGTTTGCGTCAGGAACGAACGCAGGCGCTGAAGACCAAAGAAAGGATGGCAGGTGGAGGCGGGGTGGGCGGAGTGCCACCAGCGTATCCCACCAGACGCAGCAGTCAACCGTGCATGGCAGACTTCAACCACTCCAGAGGATCACCATCATCATTTAACTGTGAGAGAATATACACTGTAAAAAATAAAGAACAATGGCCAATAAATATGATTAGATGAGTTGAAAAGAGAAAAGGTTTTATCAAACTCCAACTCTATCATGTTTTATCCCAGTGCTGATGTCTCATTCAGAGTGTCTGTGTTTGTGTTGTTTAATATCTGCTAAGTACACACATTTAGACATAAACACACTGAGATTACAAAATCGGAGATTGGAGAAATCAATCAAATCAATCACACACATAAATAAACAATGACTGGAGTAATAACATACTGATCATCCATCACCCGTCTGTCTGTTTGTAGCGTCATCCTCGTCTCCTCAAGCATCTGATCTGGAACAGACTCGACCGCAGACCAGCGGAGAAGAAGAACTGCAGCTGCAGCTCGCAATAGCCATGAGCAGAGAGGTACACACACAAACATTTACAAATACACATAATGTGTGTGTGTGTGGACAGCGATGAGATCTCGGTGAGCAGAGAGGACAAACATGTTCTTGATGACCTGATGAATCTTTCCTGCTGTTTCAGGAATATTTCTATTCAATAGCACCAGTGTTGGGCAAGCTACTCGAAAAATGTACCTAGCTAAGCTACAAAATACTCAACAGAAAAATTAGTTAAGCTAAGCTAAAAGCTGCACTTCAGAGAATGGAGCAAGTACACTACAAACTACATGACAAAAGTAGCTTGCTACATTTAAGCTACTTCATATGTTTTCATTTGCAGATGCACAGAGCCGTCACAGAGAAAGCATCTAAAAGACGTATTCACATGATGTTTATCAAAGCCTTGGTACAGTATATTACAGTTTAGTGCAATACAGTATACTGGTCTACGGTATATTACAGTTTAGTGAAATACAGTATACCGGTCTACAGTATATTACAGTTTAGTGCAATACAGTATACCGGTCTACAGTATATTACAGTTTAGTGAAATACAGTATACTGGTCTACAGTATATTACAGTTTAGTGCAATACAGTATACTGGTCTACAGTATATTACAGTTTAGTGAAATACAGTATACCGGTCTACAGTATATTACAGTTTAGTGCAATACAGTATACCGGTCTACAGTATATTACAGTTTAGTGAAATACAGTATACTGGTCTACAGTATATTACAGTTTAGTGCAATACAGTATACTGGTCTACAGTATATTACAGTTTAGTGAAATACAGTATACCGGTCTACAGTATATTACAGTTTAGTGCAATACAGTATACCGGTCTACAGTATATTACAGTTTAGTGAAATACAGTATACCGGTCTACAGTATATTACAGTTTAGTGCAATACAGTATACCGGTCTACAGTATATTACAGTTTAGTGAAATACAGTATACTGGTCTACGGTATATTACAGTTTAGTGCAATACAGTATACTGGTCTACAGTATATTACAGTTTAGTGAAATACAGTATACCGGTCTACAGTATATTACAGTTTAGTGCAATACAGTATACTGCTCTACAGTATATTACAGTTTAGTCCATTACAGTATACCGGTCTACAGTATATTACATTTAGTGCAATACAGTATACTGGTCTACGGTTTATTACAGTTTAGTGCAATACAGTATACTGGTCTACGGTATATTACAGTTTAGTGAAATACAGTATACCGGTCTACAGTATATTACAGTTTAGTGCAATACAGTATACCGGTCTACAGTATATTACAGTTTAGTGAAATACAGTATACCGGTCTACAGTATATTACAGTTTAGTGCAATACAGTATACTGGTCTACAGTATATTACAGTTTAGTGAAATACAGTATACCGGTCTACAGTATATTACAGTTTAGTGCAATACAGTATACCGGTCTACAGTATATTACAGTTTAGTCCATTACAGTATACCGGTCTACAGTATATTACAGTTTAGTGCAATACAGTATACTGCTCTACGGTATATTACAGTTTAGTCCATTACAGTATACTGGTCTACGGTATATTACACTTTAGTGCAATACAGTATACCGGTCTACGGTATATTACAGTTTAGTGCAATACAGTATACCGGTCTACGGTATATTACAGTTTAGTGCAATACAGTATACCGGTCTACGGTATATTACAGTTTAGTGCAATACAGTATACCGGTCTACGGTATATTACAGTTTAGTGCAATACAGTATACCGGTCTACGGTATATTACAGTTTAGTCCATTACAGTATACCGGTCTACGGTATATTACAGTTTAGTGCAATACAGTATACCGGTCTACGGTATATTACAGTTTAGTGCAATACAGTATACCGGTCTACGGTATATTACAGTTTAGTGCAATACAGTATACCGGTCTACGGTATATTACAGTTTAGTGCAATACAGTATACCGGTCTACGGTATATTACAGTTTAGTGCAATACAGTATACCGGTCTACGGTATATTACAGTTTAGTCCATTACAGTATACCGGTCTACGGTATATTACAGTTTAGTGCAATACAGTATACCGGTCTACGGTATATTACAGTTTAGTGCGATACAGTATACCGGTCTACGGTATATTACAGTTTAGTCCATTACAGTATACCGGTCTACGGTATATTACAGTTTAGTGCGATACAGTATACCGGTCTACGGTATATTACAGTTTAGTGCAATACAGTATACCGGTCTACGGTATATTACAGTTTAGTGAAATACAGTATACCGGTCTACGGTTTATTACAGTTTAGTGAAATACAGTATACCGGTCTACGGTATATTACAGTTTAGTGCAATACAGTATACCGGTCTACGGTATATTACAGTTTAGTCCATTACAGTATACCGGTCTACGGTATATTACAGTTTAGTGCAATACAGTATACCGGTCTACGGTATATTACAGTTTAGTGCAATACAGTATACCGGTCTACGGTATATTACAGTTTAGTCCATTACAGTATACCGGTCTACGGTATATTACAGTTTAGTGCAATACAGTATACCGGTCTACGGTATATTACAGTTTAGTGCAATACAGTATACCGGTCTACGGTATATTACAGTTTAGTGAAATACAGTATACCGGTCTACGGTTTATTACAGTTTAGTGAAATACAGTATACCGGTCTACGGTTTATTACAGTTTAGTGAAATACAGTATACCGGTCTACGGTATATTACAGTTTAGTGAAATACAGTATACCGGTCATGTAAAATGACTATTTTTGCATGTATTTTTCATATTTATAAAACTACCCCATTTTAACATAATTTCCTTTGCATATTTCTGTATAAATCTCTGCGTACATATACTGCTCATCTTATCCTGTACATCTGTCTTGCTGTTGTATTTCTGTATGTACTGGAAGCTTTAGATAAGAGGCCAAATTCCTTGGTATACATTGATATACGTACAACTATTTATGCATTATACTTTACGATCAGAATTTGATGAATACTGCATTCATATACCATTATATTAACATGGTGCTCCCAGATAATGGTACATGTCCAAAAACATGGTAATGTCATTGTACTTAAGTGTTTTGGTGTAGGTTAATATGTGTTTTGATAGTTTCTTTACCTGCAGAATTTGTTGACAAGCTGCACACATGTATTGAACTTAATAAAGACATTCTTCACTGGCAAATGAAAGGAGGTATTTGCAGGTTTGGTCTCGATTGATTTTAGATCCAATGCAACCAGAGTTATCTTTATTTGCCCTGTTATAAAATATTCCATGAGGTTGTTGACAAGTGAGAGCACATGTGAGTGAGCTTTCTAAGTCATTCAGATTGAATTGCAAACTGATTCAGACTACTTTCCTATCACGTGTGACCAATTCATTTTGAAGAACCAACTGAAATGAGCGATTCATTTGTGATCTTTAGTTCTGATTCAAAACTTCTGATAGTAAACATCGGGTACAAGTCATGATGTAGCGGTGTCAATTGTCAACACTATACCGCTACCTTGTCAAAAATACAGCTTCGCTACCGAAAAGCTACTTGATTTAAAAACTATCAAACTACAATCTCGCTACTTATTGTTATTTTGTGGATTTTATACTATTTGTAAGATAGAATTTATGATAATGTAATATGAAACTTAGACTTAAACTTGAAGCATTCACATATTCTGACCTTGAAAGTGAGGTCAGAGCCCGTCTAAAAGGACAGCCTACAACGTTAGCATAGAATAGCGTAGCACGGTGGTCCCATAGACATTCAGTTACAAACACGCCCCACAGTATTAACTCCCACCCTCAATACTGATTGACAGGTGTCTGTGAAAGGCATCGGAAACGCAAGTGTAAAAGGAAATTGCGATTTCATTTGAATTTTGGCAGGCTCCATACAGGACGCCGAGGAGTTAAAATAGCAAACGGGCTAATTAACATTGCTATTTCAATATGACAGGGTCAGAACTCGTAACACGTAGGAAATGGAATTGCAAAAACAATTTTCAATTTGTTTTGAATTAGTCCTGAAAATGCTCCCATACAAATTCACAAAATCAAACTTGCTTTAAATATGAATGATGTCACCTCTTATCAGTTGCCAATGACTAAATCTGATTTTCTATTTATCACTGTAGCTTTACTGAGTCTTGTTGTCATGGAGACGGATGAGGACATCCAATTAGCATGGAGCAGGTATCTGAGGAACATGTGTGTGTTTAAGGCTTTTTCAGAACCAACAAAGGACGTACTTTACAGCAAACGCTTTAATTACACAACAGTAAGAAAAATCCACTTTTCCAAAGTATTTAACCAGTTTAATGCGTTTTTACGAAAGTCCACTTCTAATGTCATTTCACAGTATACAGTTATCCACATGCCGCTAGATCTTTCGTGCAGTGTACGAGATTGTAACAGGGTTAAAATGGGAAAGGAGGAGGTGGGAACTGGCTGAACAATCAAAGTAATATTTTAATAGGGACTTAAACAAAAACACACACAAACATAAACGCACACACGGCAGCCGCATGTGGCTCTCTCTCTCCCGAACTGCTGCATTCCGCTGCACTTATTCCTCTCCTCGGCTGATTAGCACGATTGGGGGCCGGGCATGCATAGTCACGTCCCGGCCCCGCCCTCCTCCTCGTCACACTGATATAACAAGCCAAACTGACATTTACATATGCAGGAAATGAATTAGGGATATCAACAATTTAGTTTTCACTGCTTCACATCCTATTTATTGATATCAATATGACATCATTGCTCACAAAATACACATTCTTGATACCAAAAATGGTTGTTACCAAAAACTAGTTTTAGAATTCCAATTTGACATATAAGCATAGCTTCTGTACACATTCATTTCTTCTTCTTCTTCTTCTTTCGGCTGCTCCCGTTAGGGGTCACCACATTGAACCATCTGTGATCCGCATATTTGACATGGCTCAGGTTTACGCCGGATGCCCTTCCCGCACTTTCATTTATCCTAATGCTAGTAATTACAGAACTTGCCGCCACTATAGTAATGGTATATCAATGCATCTGTCATGCTCAATCCACACTGCAAGCGAGTGACGCAACACAACAAATCTGCATCACTCCCACCATAATCATCAATTTAATGGCTGTGATGTTGTTCTTTGGTGTATGATTACATGCCACTCATTTCCTAACAGACTTTTTTCCTTTTTCACAAATTATATCTTCAGCTCTTAATAGCACGCTGCTTAAAGAGTCCATCTTTATTCTACGTCTCTAGTACTTTTTCAGTCTGGGGCCGCTGGAGGGACGTTTTCCCTTGAATTCCCTTTATCTGCTGTGGATCTCATGAAGCTCATTAACCTTCTGCTCTTTTCATTTTTAAATAAGATTTCCACTTACTCTCACTAACCTTTTCCTTTTCAACTCTGACCTAAGATCCATGAGTTTGTGTGAGTTTAGATTGCATCAGATGTTGTTTTGTCTTCTGAAGGAGCAGTGCACGCATCAGGGAGATGAAGGTCAACTTCAGAATGTTCTGGAGGAGAGCAAGAAAGAGAGACAATCAGGAACTGGAGAGGTGAGAGAGCGAGTTCTGATGGACTGAACACCTGTATTGATCTTATGAGGGTTTGATTGGCTGTGGTTCGGTTTCTTAATACAGTTGGCAATGATTGATCTGGTGGATATATTTGGCCCCCCGTCTGCTGCACCAGTGAACAGTGACCCTTGGGATACCCAACCCACATGTCCTGTGACCTCTGACCCCTGGGACTCTATTGGTCAGTGATATCATGTGCCTCCTATTTGAAAACACTCTCAGGGGCTGTTCACATAGAAGGTGTTCTTGGTCTATACTGTACATTGTCTTTATGCTTTACAGCATTTACCCTTGAAAGTTTCTTTTGATTATGATTATTTGCTTGCGCTAATAATAAAACCATGTTTTTGAGCTATCTCTTTCTGTTTCAGCTGTAGTGAACTCCAGAAACCCTGTGGCTGGAAGTCCATGGACAGCCCGCCCTTCCTCCTGTAGCCCTGCTCACTCTTGGGGCAACCACCAATCACCTCCTGATCCCTGGGAAGCCCCTCCTTCAAACCCCACCTCTAACCCTAACCTAATCCTAACTTCTAATATGATTGAACAAGCCTGGAGGAGCCCTGCCCGACCAGGTAGCACAGACCACGAATACTAGCATCCACAATACACTCATGGAATAAACAGGCCTATACACAGGCCGCAAAAATTAAGTCACACATTTTCAGTGACAACTCTTTAAAAAAATAAAATCCTATGGATTTGTCACAAAAGTCGTGCAAACGTTTAGCCTGAAATGAAAGCTATGCTTTTTTTCCCCAAGGCATAAGTTGATTATTTTAGGTTGATCGTGATACAGATTTGCTTCTGATTATAACTGGCATATTGTGTTGCTTTGTCACATTGCTCTTATCATGAATCATCCATAAAATTGTGTTATTTCTGCACCATTAAAGACACTTAACAGAATAGCAAAAAAATCGATTGTCTCCAAACTCTCTTCCCATCTCTGTTGTTCATTAAAACAGATGGTGCACCATTGATGGAGCTAATGTTGCTATTCTGGGCCTCTTAGATTTCACAAACAGATTTCAATTCAGTTTGGTGCCAATTTTCAATACAGAAATGACTCATCACATGCTTTAGTAATAGCACAGCTTTTTAAGATACAAGTGGTTGTGGTTTTCTAGAGGTCCATATCTAGAATCATTATTCTGCCTTCTAGCGCCAATTGGAAAGGATCCATTTTCCATTCAGGAAGAGGAGGAGGAGCTTAGAGAGGAGGAGGAGGGGCCTATAGTTGAACAGGAGGGGCCAAACCGGGTATTCAGCCCTCGCCGTGAGAGCCTTGCAGGTCTGCAACAACCTTCAATACTCCAAAATAAATCATAATAATACTTCATTCAGCTTTCATTGACTCTTATTTTCAGATGTTGATCAGTTTGGCGAGTTGGTAGTTGGTGTTCAAGTGAACGGAGTGGCAAGGGATGGTCCAGAGACCTATGACCTCTCTCATCTTGGACCTCCTCTTGATGCAGTGACCCCCAGACTGTGTCGGACCCCCGAGGCATTCCTCGGGCCCACCGCTGCCACGCTGGTAAACCTCGACAAGCTTATTCCCACCAACCCACCTGCCAAGAGCAAAAACCCCTTCTTGTCAGGTAGGTGAACCTATGTGAATAAATGTACAATCATTTAAACATAATCACAAAATAAACCCTTTCAGTTTGCTTCACCATGTCAGTTTTATTTTGCAATTATTTGGCGATACATTTTGTGGCTGACTGTACATTATCTGTTACTTTTCTGCCCTTTGTCTCTTTCTCCTTCAGGTCTGAGCACACCATCTCCCACAAACCCTTTCCACTCGGAGCAGCCCAGACTGACTCTAAATCAGATGAGACCCAACTCCACCTCTCCCCTGCCAGCCCACACCCTGTCCTACAGCGCCTCCCTCCCCCTGCCCATACTGCAGCAGAAGCCTCAGTCACTGCCCTCATCCTTTACCCAGCCCCACCATGGCCTACTGGACATGCCCAGTAACCTGCCTCAGCCCCTCCTACCCCTCACCCCTGCCCCTCTCCACCCCTCCACACTACCACCACACTACCAAGGTCAAAGCCACAATCCCTTCCTATGAGGATCCAGACTGAAACTGGATTTGAATCACTTCTGTTCACGATTGTTTCTGAACTGGATTCTGCTCAATGGGAAAATGTGCCCCGAAACTGGAATACTCTGCCTGATTGAGTTTCAGTATGGATGGACAAAAGTGAATCAAGAGCTAATTTAATTTAGATTACTCTTTATGATTTGGTTTCAATGTGAATGGACAAAAGTGAATCAAGAGCTGATTTATTCTGGATAACTCCTCATAATTTGGTTTCAGTGTAAAGCAACTGAAGTGAATCGAGAGCTGATTTCCTTTAGATTATTCATCGCAATTTGGTTTACGTATGAATGGACAAAACTGAATCAAGATCTTATTTATTCTGGATTGCTCATCATTATTTGGTTTGAATTTAAAGCAACTGAAGTGAATCAAGAGCTGATTTACTTCAGATTACTATACATGATTTAGTTTCAGTGTGAATGGACAAAAGTGAATCAAGAACTGAATTAATCTGGATTGTTCATCATGATTTGGTTTCAGTGTGAATGGACAAAAGTGAATCAAGAACTGATTTAATCTGGATTGCTCATCATGATTTGGTTTCAGTGTGAATGGACAAAAGTGAATCAAGAACTGAATTAATCTGGATTGTTCATCATGATTTGGTTTCAGTGTGAATGGACAAAAGTGAATCAAGAACTGATTTAATCTGGATTGCTCATCATGATTTGGTTTCAGTGTGAATGGACAAAAGTGAATCAAGAACTGATTTATTCTGGATTGCTCATCATGATTTGGTTTCAGTGTGAATGGACAAAAGTGAATCAAGAACTGATTTAATCTGGATTGCTCATCATGATTTGGTTTCAGTGTGAATGGACAAAAGTGAATCAAGAACTGATTTATTCTGGATTGCTCATCATGATTTGGTTTCAGTGTGAATGGACAAAAGTGAATCAAGAACTGATTTAATCTGGATTGCTCATCATGATTTGGTTTCAGTGTGAATGGACAAAAGTGAATCAAGAACTGAATTAATCTGGATTGCTCATCATGATTTGGTTTCAGTGTGAATGGACAAAAGTGAATCAAGAACTGATTTAATCTGGATTGTTCATCATGATTTGGTTTCAGTGTGAATGGACAAAAGTGAATCAAGAACTGATTTAATCTGGATTGCTCATCATGATTTGGTTTCGTATGAACCAACTGAAGTAAATTATGAGTTTATTGACTCTTGATTACTCTTGATAACTGACACCTTGATTTGGTTTCAATGTGAACAGACTGAAGTGAATCCAGCTGATTTGAATGCTTCGATCAGAATGTTACTAAAGAACAATTTAGGGTTGAAAATTACTTTCTAAAAAGACAATCCACATTAGATGTTGAGTGGCTTTATTAACATGTTAGTTTGAAGTGACTTCTATATTCGTTTTGATAAAGTAAAGAATAAGAGATAAACCTGGATGATGACATTTATATTGAGCTACAAGTCAACATTAAATGGACTCAATCAGCTCTTTTATGCACATTCTTGGTCTTATTTTGTTTATCTAAAATAGTTTATATCAGATTTAATTTTCTCTGATGCGACTTTCCTTTTGGCTGATGTCACAAAATTCTCATTGAATATTGTGTTTCACTTGGAAATATGAAGTAGAATGAATCACTAATGTGTTTAATGTTGACGTTAATGGCTACAACATACTCTACACAAGTACGTGAACGCAAATTCTGCTTTGGTGAGGAACACCTAAATTACATAAATTATCCATATCCAGTTTAGTGGCACAGACTTTTAAAGGCAACTCTATCTGAGGATCTTTCCTGCCATGGTAAAGCAAGAATGCACATTAAGTTGGCAATGCGGTGGCCAAGCGCCCGCGTCTGCGTACACATATTTGAGTAAAGTGTGTTTCTGTCCTAAAACAAAGTCCATGCTTTGCTCTTCTGCTTCTTGCTGCCTTGTATCGATGGATTCCTGGGAACGTTTGCCATACAGGGTCGAGCACTGATTGTAACCATCCTCTTCTTCACAAACCATGTGCCTGTCTCACCGACAGTCCCACAATGCACTGGGGCTGGCGCCTCACTTCCTATTAGGATCTCCAGAGCGCCACCCTCAGGAAAAAGACAAACAGACAATACTTACAGTAATGCTGAATAATCCTATGATGTTTCCTTCTCTCAGAAAACGACTTTAAGAATCTAGGATCAGCTTTACTCTCTCTGCTAATGAATCTGACATTGAGTTCAGCATATTTCCTATTAAAGGTGACCAGGTTAATCGTTTAATCTATTACAAGCTAATTGGTGCATATTCATGACACTAATAAATGAATGTTATTCACTTTTAATGCTTGTGATTACTTTGTCCTATTTTTTTGTTTTCTCTCCATTTCTTTTTCCTTCAAAGTGTTAAAGGCCCCATGAAATGGTTTGAGGGACCATTCTCTTGCCTGTGTGCTTATGTACTTCCTGTTGAAACAGGAAGTAGAGGCGGGCAGGACAAATCAAATAGCATATCCTATTTTTCAAATCATCTGGATTTGATTTTCAGTGGAACCATAACATGAATTCACAGTTTATGCCACAACATGTATAACTAGGTCAATAATTAAATATTAAAAAAACTGTCAGAAATATAAAAAAAATATTTATTACTATGGGACGTTTTTTTGCATCCACATTTTGGATATTGTTGGCATTCGTTGGCAATTCAGTGCCTTTAATTATTTAATTATATTTTCTTGGTCAAATGGAACATATGGGGGCATTTATATAGATTATCAATTTACTTTAACTTAAATAGTATCAATATGATCAATGGGGGGCCGGAGTGAAGACCTGAGGACTTTGACAAGGGCCAAATGTCATGGGTCAGAGCATCTCTGAAAGGCATGTGGGGTGCTCCCGCTCATCAGTGGTGAGTATTTACCAACAGTGGCCCGAGGAGGGACAAACCACAAACTGCCGTCCGGGTGTTGGGCACCAAAGGATCATCGATGCGCAAGGCCAATAAACACTACCCCCTCTTGTCCGAACCGACAGAAGGTCTACTGTGTGACAAGTCACATGATGGAATGTGTCACAACACACAGCATCACATCCTGCTGCGTATGCCCACGATGACCCCTGTCCACCATTGGAAGTCCCAACAATGGACATGTGAGCAGTGGAAGGGGTCGTCTGGTCCGATGAGTCCTGTTTTCTGTTCACATGGATGGCCGTGCACGTGTGCGCTATTTACCTGGTTGAGTCATGGTACCAGGATGCACTGTGGGAAGACGACAAGAGAAGGGAATGTGATGCTCTGGTCAATATTCAGCTGGGAATCCTGCAGACCTGTGCCACCTACCTAAACATCGTTGCAGACCAGGTACACCCCTTCATGGCATTGGTGGCAGTGGCCTCTTTCAGCAGAATAATTCACCCTGCCACACTGCACACATTGTTCAGGAATGGTTTGAGGAACATGATGAAGAGTTCAAGGTGTTGCTCTGGCCTCCAAATCCTACATGATGAAGAGTTCAGCATCTGTGGGTTGTGCTGATCCACGGCAGCTCCACCTTGCAACTTAAAGGACATACAAGGATCTGCTGCTAATGTCTTGGTGCCAGATACCACAAGACACTTTCATGGGTCATGTAGTGTTCATGCCTCAGTGTGTCGGCACTGTTTTAGCAGCACTCGGTGGACCAAGAGCGGTCATAATGTTTTGGCTCATTAGTGTATATCTGTTAAGTTTTGGTCAACTTTTAGGAGTACACGAGCATATAAATGACCTCCGAGTTAACAGAAATGGACAAAAAGCTTAAAAACTCAACAGGGTTTTAAAGGCATAGTTCACCTTAAAAACAACATTTTGTCAAAATATACAAATAAGATAAATTGAAAACAAGAGGAGAGTGAGTATATGATGAAATAACTTTTATTTTTGGGTGACCTGTCCCTTTAAGTGAGCTCACTGAAACAGTACCTCATATGACCAGCAGAGGATGCAAATAGTATTTGCCTAAAATCATGTTCAAGCTGCTCTATTGAAGTGTACAAGAGTCATTTGTACCTGTCAGACCTCTAATACTAGTATGACCGTGTCTGTTTGTGAAAGACAGACAGAGACATATAGAGAGTTTAACGTTCTCACTGAAGTAGCATGCCCAAACCTGCAGCCCTTTATAACGGCACGTTCTGAGCGGTTTAGCAGGTCTCAAGTGCACCTGCTTCACTGTGCGTGTATCTTTGTCTTTTAGCATTAACACACCTGTAATCATTTGCATATATTGTATACATTTATTTATTGCATAAAGATGTTCAGGCAGGTTTGAATGACTGAGACCTGCAGTAATAATGTACAAGTTAGCAAAACATCCCATTAATGAAACACTTTGAATAAACAATGCCATTTATTATATATGCAAACATAAAAACCTCATAAAACCATAAGACAAGGAATTCATTTGAACAGAATTTGAAGAGCTGAGATGCAGCATTTATTTGCGATTTCCATTATGTTTTTGTGACATTAATGTCTAATTCTCTTCCTTAGATTGTGGTTATTGGTGCCGCTCTTTCGTTTTCTTCTCGTGCTGCATATTCCTTGTGTTTTTGTCCGTGTTCGATAATGAACATTTGATTTGGAGGCAGAGACTTCAGCAGCATCAGAGGAATGGACGGATCTTTCCGCAACTATATCAGATTTATTATCTGGAGAAGTTTCAGGAGCCAAGACTGTGTTTGCTTCAGTTGAACATAGAGTAACTTTACCAGAGGCAGATGTTTCTGTGACGTTCGTTTGATCGGTTCGATCAGACGCTGGATTCTGAAGAGCGCTGGTTTGTTGCTCATGACAGCTACTTGAATTAGAAACATGTCTGATGTTGGAGTTTCTGGTCAGGTCTGAAACACCAGACTGGGCCAGCTGGCAGAGAGCGTACGCGGCTGTTGTTTCTTCCTCGACAATTAAAAGATGATCCTCTTGTGATGTCACAGCGCCCATAGTCCCCTGCGGAGCGAGGCTGTCTCTGATCAAAGTGCTCTGTGATTGGCTGTCTGATCGAGGTGTGGACAGGTTCAGAAGAAACGTTTGCTTGACTGGAGTGTCACTTGTCATCTGCCGTCTCTTGGAGAGGTTCAGAGGAATCATAGCATCCTCTTTTTCCCATCTCTCAATCTCTCTGAATGCAGACAAAGACCTGCACACACAAACAATAAGAAAGTAAATATTTATAAGTAAGATTAGTTTCCTTTACTTTTTACTTTGATAAATATTGTATACATGTAATTTAATTACATCGTTTACTCCTCATTTGCTTTATAGTAACTGAGTGACTGAGGCTGTTTGATGTTTTGTCTAATGTTTTAGTTTTATGTTCAACAGACAAAGACAAGTAGTAGCTTTCGAGTGTTCCTCTTTACCTGTCAGAGATATTCCTGCCCCCTGTTGGATGACCATCCCCATTTGTCCATATAGCCATGCCCCTCTCTTCTGATTGGCTGACTGGCATTGCTTCCCTACTCACAAATAGCGGATCCTGTGAATCATTGCAGGGGTTTGGGCTATCTGGTGATCCAGTGGCGGTGCGTCCACTCTGTGGACTCACCTGAAGCTCCTTTTCATCCAGTTTCATTCTTGGATCTCTATGTTCAGATGAGCCTTCCGCCACGAAGAACGGATCATGCGGTATGTTTGAGGGGTTGGAGGCTTTGTGTATTGTCGTCTCTGAAAATGCAGAGTTAATATCCATCATGGGGTGTGTCAGTTCTGAGTACGTAGTAACGGAGGGCGTTACGGGATGATTTTGCTGTTGTGGGAGGTAGTGGCCATAGTTGGGGTTTGGAAATGTGTGGAAGTATCTGAGATACTCTTTGGAAATCGGTGGCAGGGAATTCGCTGGCAACAGTTGCCTTGGAAACATAGGGTGGAGTCTGTGAGTTTCTAGGATGTAAGGACGAAGGTGTGGGTGAGTTGTGGTGGGGTCATAAATGTTACTTGGCAGAAGGTAGGGGTGAAACTGGGGGTAAGGTGGATGCAAAGGTGTTGGAACGCTCCAAGAATGATATCCGGTAAGGACAGCGCCATAATATGGAAAATCCATCGCACATTCCAGTTTGTGTTCGAGACTTTGAGAGCTTGGCACGAATGAGATTGGTGGTCTCCAGTATGCATGAGGAACAGGCTGTGAAAGAAAAACTTCTGGTTTGTTGACAGGTGATGCCATTTTCTTGCCGTCACCCAGAGATGATGTCCCATTTGAGGCGTCAGAGAAATGTGACCTTGGTGGATCCATCTCGTCGTGTCTTTTCTTCTCGAAGGATCCACTTTGGTTCAGAGCTGGAAGACTAGAAGAAACATCCCCATTTTTGGTAGATGGTTCAATGTTTGGCTTCTCCACCTGGATCTCTAGAATTTGCTCCATTGGAGATACCAACTCTTTTGGAGGTACACTGCTTTCATGATTGCTACCCATTGAGGACTCTGGGTTGTCTACGTCCTCTCCTAAGGATGTTTCTTTGGAAACATCATGGGTA
>NC_068280.1:1577316-1589816 GCF_025860055.1 Xyrauchen texanus | reverse complement strand
TATTTACATTTATGCATTTGGCAGACGCTTTTATCCAAAGCGACTTACAGTGCACTTATTACAGGAACAATCCCCCCAGAGCAACCTGGAGTTCAGTGTCTTACTCAAGGACACAGTGGTGGTGACTGTGGGGATCAAACCAGCAACCTTCTGAGTACCAATGTATTATACAGAGCACTTATTACAGGGACAATCCCCCCGGAGCAACCTGGAGTTAAGTGTCTTACTCAAGGACACAATGGTGGTGACTGTGGGGATCAAACCAGCAACCTTCTGAGTACCAATGTATTATACAGAGCACTCATTACAGGGACAATCCCCCCGGAGCAACCTGGATTTAAGTGTCTTACTCAAGGACACAATGGTGGTGACTTTGGGGATCAAACCAGTGACCTTCTGAGTACCAATGTATTATACAGAGCACTTATTACAGGGACAATCCCCCCGGAGCAACCTGGAGTTAAGTGTCTTACTCAAGGACACAATGGTGGTGACTGTGGGGAGCGAACCAGCAACCTTCTGATTACCAGTTCAGTGCTTTAACCCACTACGCCTCTTTCACAGGATCTGAATTATTACCACCTGTCAGTCAACAAAATTAGAAGCCACAAAACGACTTTTCGTCATGTTTGTCATGTAAGTAACGTGAGCGTGGCAACATTTTAGCAAAACAAAATAATGTACTTCATTACACATTTGTTTATTTTTAAAGGATGATTTCTTTATTAAAGTTAGATCCTTTAATGCCGCTGACATCATCTTAGAAACTGTGTCTTTTCAGAGAATTTGTCACTGGTGATACAACGCTTTCAGTCCTGAAACAAAATAAAATAATATAATAAAGAACAACAGTCAAATTGTCCTTTATGATTAAAAACAACGTCAAGCTGTCAAACACATCCTCAGCAATGGGCGAAAACGAACAAAGACATGTACAGATTACAGAACAGCAGCAAAGGAGGATATTTAAGGAATAGTTCATATTCTCTCATTATTTACTCACCCTCATGCCATCCTAGATGAGTGTGACTTTCTTGTTCTGCTGAACACAAACGAAGATTGAGATGAGGAATATTTCAGCTCTGTAGGTCCATTCAATGAAAGTGAATGGTGACCAGCACTTTAAAGCTCCACACATCACATAAAGGCAGCATAAAAGTACTCCATATGACTCTGATAGTATAATGTGTCTTCTGAAGCGATCACTTTTGGTGAGAAACAGATCAACATTTAAGTTTTTTACTATTTCAGAATGTGAAAGTGAAAGAAGTGGAAGTGGAAGTAGAGATTTATGGTAAAAATGGCTATAATATTTATTGGTTTCTCACCCACACTTATCAAATCACTTTTTCCATGTGTACAGATTACTTTTATGCTTCCTTTATGTATTTTTATGAGCTTCAAAGTTCTGGTCACCATTCACTTGCATTGTATGGACCTATACAGCTGAAATACTCTTCTACAAATTTCCATTTGTGTTCTGCATAAGAAAGAAAGTCACACACATCTTTGATGGCATGAGGGTGAATAAATGATGAGAGAATTTTTCATTTTTAGGGGCACTGTCCCTTTAAGCGGTGTTCAAGTATTATATGATATAACCACTGATCTATATATATATAACTGGATAGCTCATGACGTCACAACAGTGAAGCTACTGCTGGCAGTTTAGAATTCTATGAGCAATCCAGTTATATATATAGATCAGTGGATATAACAGTAGCAGCATGTGTGTGGTTTATCAAGTGCCTAGCTCAGTCCAGTTGCATCAGTATGGGGGGGTGGGAGGGGTTATTTGTCACTTGCATCAGTATGATTGGAGTTAATCAGCATGATTCTGACTGCTTGAGGAAGGAAGCTATTGCACAACCGCTCCAATAAGTTCTGCGCCGAATCGATCACCGGTGATCACCGGCAAGTGCAGGTCCGGCTTGCTGTGACGTCATGACAACGTCACAGGGCTTTGCATTCCCACACGCCCCCAGTGTCAGAGGCGTTGCCGAATGTTCCTATCCAATCACCGCTACGCTCTCTGACTGACAGATATTTGGTCCAATGAAACGCACGACCGCGTTTTCCATCGACCAATCAACTCACAGACCCCGCCCTGATGCGGAAGTAAGAAATTAGTCTGCGCAGAGTCGAGGGAATGAGAGTCGTTTATCTGTGTTTATTGATCACTGTACAAGCGGAATGAACACTAGATCTGTCCTGTCTGTCTCTGAGAGACGGTGAACAGCTGTGCGAGCTGCAGTGGGGAGTTCTGGCGCTGCACGCGCGTCTGTCCGCGGAACACGTGTCATGACCGCGGGGGAGCAGCAGAGGGCGGCAGTGATCACACACAGGGACCAGAGAAGTGTGTGTGGATGAGAGAATATACAAACAACAAACAATGATAATTACAAGCGCATATCTGTCATTATAATTCTCTTGTGGTGTCTGAAACGCATTTAATACTGCGTGTCCATGTTTCACAATTATGGTTCAAATCTATTATGCTCTATTCAAATCTCTACTCTGTTCTGTTTTTTTCCCGGCTTTATTCTATTCAGTGTTAGTGATCATGCCGGTGTATAGCGCGTGTGATTGGTCGATACTGCAGCAGGATGTTCGGGGCAGTGTGTGTGTGTGTGTGTGTGTGTGTCAGTATACGGTACACACTCACCACATGTTCAATGTGAGTATCACTCAGAGAACTACATTTGAAGTGTTTTCTCTTTTAAGTGTAATTCTATGATAATTCCAGAGAACTGATTGAGTGTTGGAGGCAGGGATTGAAGGAGAGAGGCGTTTCCATGGTGATATAAGGCCATAACTCGACCAGCCCAAGAGGAGGTGTGTGTGTTTGTGTCTCCGTGTGTATTCATGTACTACATATCTCTGGAGAACTCAAGGACTCTGTCTTCACTGTCAAAGTGTGTGTGTGTTATCATGACACACATATGTATCACACAAGCAACATTAAACAGACACACACACACACACACACACACACACACTGATCATTTGTTTGAGAATCAAAAGAAGCTTCTTATAAGTGTTTTGCTGCTGTTATGAGCTGTAAATCCTCCTGATGTTGACACACACACACACTCACACACACAAACACACACTCACACACACTCAAACTCACACACATACACTCACACACACTCACACTCACACACACACACACACACACACACACACACACACACACACACACACACACAGTCTGGTTAGAGAGGATGCAGACAGTCTCAGCGGGTTTCATGTGTAACTGATCAGACCATCTTTAACAGAAACAAGTGATGAGTGTTACTGCTGTGTGTCATGTTGAGGTCACACAGGAAACTGTTCATGCTAACAGACTTCTGTGTGTGTGTGTTAGTGTGAGAGTGTGTGTGTGTGAGTGTGTGTGTGAGTGTGTGTGTGTGAGTGTGTGTGTGAGAGTGCGTGTGTTAGTGTGAGAGTGTGTGTGCAGTGCAGAGCAGTGTGGCATCGGGGCGATGGATGAAGGAAGGTCTGGTGCATTCTGCCCAATATTCTGGTGAAATATTCCCCGTAGGCCTCACACATCTGATCAGATGCTTCCACAGAGTACTTTTACGCTCTTATCTTGACATAGTAAAATACATCTGCGGATGCTTTCAGCCTCATCTCAGAAAAATGCAGACATGAATCCACTGAGGCAGCTGGAACTAAACTGAACTGCTGGAAAGTTCTAGAAGTTACTCCAAGTTTACTCAGCACTGAATCAATCTGGAATGTTCTGGAAAATAGTTCGATTTCAAAATATCTCTGTCCTGGTCACAAAAGCAAAGTTTGTGGGGAATAATAGCAGGTTCTACACATGAACCTCTGGGACATGAAAGTGCCCAAAGATATACATGATTTATTATTCATGTGTTCATCACAGTGATGTTGTGTATCAGAGATGTGATCCTCATGATGGATCTGTGGGGTTCTGGCTTTGACGTCTCCTGCTGGTTTTGGGTTAAACTCTGTCCCGTGGAGCCGCCGGAGTCCTTCTGGTCCAACCGTGTCACAACAGAGCGTGAGAGCACGGATTTAATCCAAACAACCGTTTAATGATTTAAAGTGATAGTTCTGTCATCATTTACTCACCCTTATGTCATTCTTAACCCGTATGTCTTTCTTTCTTCTGCGGAGCATAACAGATGTTTAGCAGAATCAAGATGACACAAAAGCGCCATAAAGTCTTCAATGTGACATGAAAATGAATCTGATAATCTTCATCTCTGTCGCAGTTTAAATTCTAATTTGTGTTTGCACATATTGCAGACTGCTGCATCGTGCTGTTATACATGACGTCAGTCCTGGTTTGGTGTGTCAGTCGTGGCAATTTGAACTGTATATTTGAAGCTAACAGATGGAGCGAGAGCTAATTTTGGACACTGATTTATTTTCATTGTGTGGAAGAGCAGCATTACTTTTGGTTTGAATAATTTTGTGATTCACCTTCATTTTCATTTGTTTTCGTTTTGATACGTGCTGCATTTCCGTTCCGTTATTCATTCCGCTCTTGCTTTCAATAACGTTTTGATACGTGCTGCGTTTCCGTTCCGTTATTCATTCCGCTCTTGCTTTCAATAACGTTTTGATACGTGCTGCATTTCCGTTCCGTTATTCATTCCGCTCTTGCTTTCAATAACGTTTTGATACGCGCTGCATTTCCGTTCCGTTATTCATTCCGCTCTTGCTTTCAATAACGTTTTGATACGCGCTGCATTTCCGTTCCATTATTCATTCCGCTCTTGCTTTTAATAACGTTTTGATACGCGCTGCATTTCCGTTCCGTTATTCATTCCGCTCTTGCTTTCAATAACGTTTTGATACGCGCTGCATTTCCGTTCCGTTATTCATTCCGCTCTTGCTTTCAATAACGTTTTGATACGCGCTGCATTTCCGTTCCGTTATTCATTCCGCTCTTGCTTTCAATAACGTTTTGATACGCGCTGCATTTCCGTTCCATTATTCATTCCGCTCTTGCTTTTAATAACGTTTTGATACGCGCTGCATTTCCGTTCCGTTATTCATTCCGCTCTTGCTTTCAATAACGTTTTGATACGACGCTGCATTTCCGTTCCGTTATTCATTCCGCTCTTGCTTTTAATAAGGCTCACTATTGACTGAAATACTGCTTGTGTGTTGAGGTGTTTTATGGCTGGTGTGTGTGTATTTGATGATGTGCTGGTTATTTCAAGGGGATTTTTCCATGTGTTGGTTTCCAGAGGGTCAAAATCAGCTCTCACTGAGGTTTACAGGAACGCCAGGAATTCTGTTTTCTTCCAAGATTGGTAACCAACCATTCATTCCCCATTTTAACAGATGACTTCAAGTCAAGGCAAGTCATTTTTATTTGTACTCATAGTTTCAAAGCAGCTTTACAGAAAATCATGCATTAACAGAAAATGAAACTGTAATATCAGCAACACAAACAAATCTTCAATTCAAGAAGTCTGTGTGTATCCTCATTTAACTATCACTGAAATGTGTGTGTTGTGGGATTGTGTCATGATACCTCAGAGAGTGAAACTACAACATGAAGCCGCAACAGTTACTGCTGAATACACACAGCTATTTAAATGCATTGTTGTGTGTACACACACACACACACACACACACACACACACACACACACACACACACACACACACACACACACATATGAGTGCTTAAAGCATGAGATTGATTTTGTTCTGCTGTAAGAAAGTAACTGAGCTCACTTTTGATTTCCTGTTCACAAAGTGTGTCACAGTGTGCCGTTTTGATCTCTTTCCTAACGACCCTTCAGAGTGTGTGTTTATAAGCAGGAAGTGTGTATAGGTGTGTGTCAGGAAAGGTGAGTCGTGTTGTGTTTCGAGGGGTCGCGTGGCACACGGACAGTAGGCCACCGTAGAAACAGGATGTGTATCTGGAGACCGATATTTCCACAGAAACGGTGAGTGGGCTGAATGGAAACGGATCCTGAGGGTCAAGAGATCACAGAGATGTGAGGAACGTTCCAGAATGCCCAAATCAGCAATAAAACACGAGCAAATAATGAAACAAGAGAAGCTTCACTATGACTGTTGCTCATATGAACGTGTGCTGTAGGTCTATCATAGCTTTCCCTTTACCGAGAGAAACATGTCGTGAGAGAAGTTAAAGCTGGAATGAGTGTGTGAGTTAAAGGTCCTGAGAGTTTCCCTCACCAGGATCTTCACTCGCAGTCACACTGACCAAACCTGCCAAAATAAACTCACTAGAAAAGTGTGTGTGAATGAGTGTGTGTGTATGTGAGTGTGTGTGTGTGTGAGAGTGTATTTATCACTTTGTGGGGACCAAATGTCCCCATAAGGATAGTAAAACCCGAAATGTTTGACCTTGTGGGGACATTTTGTCGGTCCCCATGAGGAAAACAGCTTATAAATCATACTAAATTATGTTTTTTGAAAATGTAAAAATGCAGAAAGTTTTCTGTGAGGGTTAGGTTTAGGGGTAGGGTTAGGTTTAGGGGATAGAATATAAAGTTTGTACAGTATAAAAACCATTATGTAAGATGGAAAGTCCCCATAAAACATGGAAACACAACGTGTGTGTGTGTGTGTGTGTGATTTAGGAGTGTAGAGAACATTTTAATGGTTTTTTATCGTGACAAGTTTCCAACAAAAGCCAGTTTGATGTTTATAATATGGGTACAGTATGTGGTTTGGGGAATATTATTCTGTGGTGGGAAATTGGTAAAGTGCATATTAGAGTTTTGTCAACAGTACACTTCTCATTCATCCATGTGTTTGAAACTCTCTCTCTCTCTCTCTCTCTCTCTCTCTCTCTCTCTCTCAAGGTGTTCCAGAGGACTTGCTCTTCTTCTCTGAGAGTCTTCATCATGAAGGGGGCGTGGTCAGAGTGGACGAGTGTTTACTGGTTTATGGATCTCATGAACATGCAGAAACACATTCAGTTCTGGAGTGAGTCAACATACAGTCACTCATCAATGTGAAGTTACAGTGCTTACCCATTATTCAGATACTTTTTCTAAACTCTTAACACAGACTCACACCTACAAAACACAATTGGCCAAATGGATCATTTTCTTCTCAAAAACACATTTTGTTGAATATATACTAACTCTTCATTTCAAAATAGAACACATCTTTCTCTGCACACACTAACTTTACCAAAACACTGGAAATCTGACTCAAAATGAAATTATTCTGTCAAAGATTAACACTTGTTTTCACTTCACAAGGTACATGCAGTCAATCAAAGTACACCAGGTTTCAAAATACTGGCTATTGTTGAGATTACAAAAACTAAAATGCTCCTGCATCTCTCACTGCACCTCTCACTGTATCTCTCACTGCACCTCTCACTGTACCTCTCACTGCACCTCTCACTGCTCCTCTCACTGTATCTCTCACGGCTCCTCTCACTGCTCCTCTCACTGCGCCTGCATCTCTCACTGCATCTCTCACGGCTCCTCTCACTGCTCCTCTCACTGTATCTCTCACTGCTCCTCTCACTGCACCTCTCACTGTACCTCTCACTGCACCTCTCACTGCTCCTCTCACTGTATCTCTCACGGCTCCTCTCACTGCTCCTCTCACTGCGCCTGCATCTCTCACTGCATCTCTCACGGCTCCTCTCACTGCTCCTCTCACTGTATCTCTCACTGCACCTCTCACTGCACCTCTCACTGCATCTCTCACTGCTCCTCTCACTGCATCTCTCACTGCTCCTGCTCCTCTCACTGTATCTCTCACTGCACCTCTCACTGCATCTCTCATTGCTCCTCTCACTGCTCCTCTCACTGCACCTCTCACTGCACATCTCACTGCATCTCTCACTGCTCCTCTCACTGCTCCTCTCACTGCTCCTCTCACTGCACCTCTCACTGCACATCTCACTGCATCTCTCACTGCTCCTGCTCCTCTCACTGTATCTCTCACTGCTCCTCTCACTGCTCCTCTCACTGCACCTCTCACTGCATCTCTCACTGCTCCTGCATCTCTCACTGCATCTCTCACTGCATCTCTCACTGCTCCTGCATCTCTCACTGCACCTCTCATTGCTCCTCTCACTGCTCCTGCATCTCTCACTGCTCCTGCATCTCTCACTGCACCTCTCACTGCTCCTCTCACTGCTACTCTCACTGCACCTCTCACTGCATCTCTCACTGCTCCTGCATCTCTAACTGCACCTCTCACTGCATCTCTCACTGCTCCTGCATCTCTCACTGCACCTCTCATTGCTCCTCTCACTGCTCCTCTCACTGCTCCTCTCACTGCTCCTGCATCTCTCACTGCATCTCTCACTGCTCCTCTTGCTGCTCCTGCACCTCTCACTGCATCTCTCACTGCTCCTCTCACTGCTCCTCTTGCTGCTCCTGCACCTCTCACTGCATCTCTCACTGCTCCTCTCACTGCTCCTGCATCTCTCACTGCATCTCTCACTGCTCCTCTCACTGCTCCTGCATCTCTCACTGCATCTCTCACTGCTCCTCTCACTGCTCCTGCATCTCTCACTGCATCTCTTGCTGCTCCTCTTGCTGCTCCTGCACCTCTCACTGCATCTCTCACTGCTCCTCTCACTGCTCCTCTCACTGCTCCTCTCACTGCTCCTGCACCTCTCACTGCATCTCTCACTGCTCCTCTCACTGCTCCTGCATCTCTCACTGCATCTCTTGCTGCTCCTCTTGCTGCTCCTACACCTCTCACTGCATCTCTCACTGCTCCTCTCACTGCTCCTCTCACTGCTCCTGCACCTCTCACGGCATCTCTCACTGCTCCTCTCACTGCTCCTGCACCTCTCACTGCATCTCTCACTGCTCCTCTCACTGCTGCTGCACCTCTCACTGCATCTCTCACTGCTCCTCTCACTGCTCCTCTCACTGCTCCTCTCACTGCTCCTCTCACTGCTCCTGCTCCTCTCACTGCTCCTCTCACTGCTCCTCTCATTGCTCCTGCACCTCTCACTGCATCTCTCACTGCTCCTCTCACTGCTCCTCTCACTGCTCCTCTCACTGCTCCTCTCATTGCTCCTCTCACTGCTCCTCTCACTGCTCCTGCTCCTCTCACTGCATCTCTCACTGCACCTCTCACTGCATCTCTCACTGCATCTCTCACTGCTCCTCTTGCTGCTCCTGCTCCTCTCACTGTATCTCTCACTACTCCTGGTCCGAAGACCGATGCCGTGCTAATTGTGTTTAGAGTTTTGAAAATGTGACAACTGGTTGGACAAACGCTTGTTAGCGACTGAAAAAAACTGTAATAATTTAAGTAATAAAATATTGTATGTACAGTTTTTCTTGATATTCAATGTTAGTGGTAAGCTGAAGAGTGAAACTCACTGATGTTTGTGTGTGATTGTGACAGTGCTGCTTATTCAGTTTTTAATATTAACATTATTATTTATTAATGCCATTTCTCCAAAAAAAGATACTTTGTGTTCTGTGTGTGTGTGTGTGTGTGTGTGTGTCTGTGTGTGTGTGTGTGTGTGTGTGTGTGTGCGTGTGTGTGTGTGTCTGTGTGTGTGTGTGTGTGTGTGTGTGTGTGTGTGTGTGTGTGTGTGTGTGTGAGAGTGTGTGTGTGTGTGAGCGTGTATTTATCACTTTGTGGGGACCAAATGTCCCCATAAGGATAGTAAAACCCGAAATTTTTGACCTTGTGGGGACATTTTGTCGGTCCCCATGAGGAAAACAGCTTATAAATCATACTAAATTATGTTTTTTGAAAATGTAAAAATGCAGAAAGTTTTCTGTGAGGGTTAGGTTTAGGGGTAGGGTTAGGTTTAGGGGATAGAATATAAAGTTTGTACAGTATAAAAACCATTATGTCTATGGAAAGTCCCCATAAAACATGGAAACACAACGTGAGTGTGTGTGTGTGTGTGTGTGTGTGTGTGTGTGTGTGTGTGTGTGTGTGTGTGTGTGTGTGTGTGTGTGTGTGTGTGTGTGTGTGTGTGTGAGTTGGCATTCTCTGTCTGGAATTCCTCATATTTTCACACCGTCTGTCCAACTGGCCACAGCTGGATGGCAAAACTCCATCAATGCCACAATAACAAGTGTGTGTGTGTGTGTGTGTGTGTGTGTGTGTGTGTGTGTGTGTGTGTGCAGTCAAGTGCTGATTTATGCATTTATTTAGGGCTGCATGATGCTGCCAGTTTTGGATAGTTTTGAGTTCTTTAAATAGACCAAAAATAGCACTTCCTTTCCCCTCTTAAGTCTTCTTTTCTTTCTATCCTTCCTTCATTAACAATCACACAAACACGCACAGATCGATGTGTGTACTTAGTTATGTACATTGTAAATACATTTCTATCCAATGTGTTTAATCTTCTGTCCTGTCTGGAGTCTCCACGTGAACGTCCTGCAGGAGCGAGTGCTCAGCCAATGGGAATCTTTCACAATCCGGAATGCTGGAGTCCAGCCAATCAGAAAGAAGATAAAAGTGCAAAACTACATACATTACAGGTTTCCATGGTACCACTTTATTGATCGTTCAATACTGAGCAAATGTTTTTGTTCACGTGGAGGTAAAGATTCACCAATGCTTTCCCACATATTCCTGGAATAATAGTTTCAGACACATGACCTTAAAGATTAGTTCCTATTGGCTGGTGAGTTTATTTTGCCAAAACAAGACATTGAAAAACCAGTAAAATCTGAACTACTCGAACTGCTGATTTCAGTAAATCCAACGGTGCAGAGGAATAAACTGTTCTCGCTCTCGCTGTGAATAGACCTTTACTTTTCTATTTAAAACAGGTTTCATTTTATAACTATTTCCACTAGGAATCTTTTCAAGGAAACATATGGTTCAGATTTGTGTTAAATAATGGTCAGTTACACAAATGTTTTACTAGCAATTAATCACATTTTATTTCATAGACGCAAAGTTGCCCTCAGCTGTTTTATATATCGTGGTATGTACTTCTGCCTTTTAATTAATGTCATGGGAAATCCATCATTAGCCAGATTAATTAATGAAAACAAGAAAAGTTTGCGTGACCAAAACCATTAAAATCAGAGAATGTTCTCCAGGAAGTTCAGCTGTTGAGAAACTATATGAACATTTACTGACGAACATCTGCACAATGACTAATAACATAATGTGATTGTGCTGATGATGCAGTTCAGTGATGTATAATCCCACACACACACACTCACACTCTCACACACACACAAACACACACACATATATACACACAGAGACACACACACACACACACACACACACTCTCACACATACACACACACACACACACACACACACACACACACATACACACATGTTGTGTTTCCATGTTTTATGGGGACTTTCCATAGACATAATGGTTTTTATACTGTACAAACTTTATATTCTATCCCCTAAACCTAACCCTACCCCTAAACCTAACCCTCACAGAAAACTTTCTGCATTTTTACATTTTCAAAAAACATAATTTAGTATGATTTATAAGCTGTTTTCCTCATGGGGACCGACAAAATGTCCCCACAAGGTCAAACATTTCGGGTTTTACTATCCTTATGGGGACATTTGGTCCCCACAAAGTGATAAATACACGCTCACACACACACACACTCTCTCTCACACACTCACACACACACACACACACACTCTCACACAGACACTCTCTCACACACACACAGACACACTCACACACACACACTCCACACACACTCACACACAAACACACACACACACACACACACTCCACACACACACTCACACACACACACACTCTCACACACACACACTCACACACACATGTTGTGTTTCCATGTTTTATGGGGACTTTCCATAGACATAATGGTTTTTATACTGTACAAACTTTATATTCTATCCCCTAAACCTAACCCTACCCCTAAACCTAACCCTCACAGAAAACTTTCTGCATTTTTACATTTTCAAAAAACATAATTTAGTATGATTTATAAGCTGTTTTCCTCATGGGGACCAACAAAATGTCCCCACAAGGTCAAAAATTTCAGGTTTTACTATCCTTATGGGGACATTTGGTCCCCACAAAGTGATAAATACACGCTCTCACACACACACACACACACACACACACACACACACACACACACACACACACACACACAAAATACTACTAATAATAATCCAGGAACATATGATTTTCATGACTCTTGGGTGTGTTGTGTTTTTTGATGTGGACACTTCACTAAATACTCTGACGGGGTTTCCTGCTGTGCAGAAGTTTCACTGCTCATCTAAATCTGCTGTTACAAATGACTCTTATGCACCGGTTCATTTGAATCTACAGCGCGACTGATGTTTTACTTGAAATCAGTGGAATTATATAATCATTTAATGAAATATGTTTGTCATATCTGGTTATTGGAATGTATTTATGCCTGTAAATATGAGAGCAGTAAATGATTCCTCCTCAACACAAGGAATCATTAATGAATCAGAATCGTTAAGGGGAATCTGAACCATTCCTTGTGATTCCCATGTCTGTTAGTGTAGGACATGACTCGTGGAGTTCTG